>NC_043705.1:145696958-145709458 GCF_006229205.1 Suricata suricatta
GACACCTCTGCCCCCAGTTCTGGAAGCTGCACCATCAGCGTTCCGCAGGTGTCCAGCACGTAGACGGAGGGTCTTGTAACTCCTCAGCTTCCAGAACATGCGGACCAGTTCTTTGCAGTAAGTAGTTTAAACTATACACTACGCTGTTTGCGGCATATTAAGTGTGAGTTCCATTTCTCTGGAGAATCCTGGTGAACACAAGCACCCACGATTCTGAAGCTGGACCCCGATGCTCCCAGCCTCACCTCACCCCCTCCACCCCTGCTCCTCCTTCTAGAGAGACTGGATGAAATATGCAGTTCCCGGGGCAGATTAGGAGGCTTCCATAAAATAACACCCAACTTATACATAAAGTTTTATAGAAATACAAAGTTTAATTAGAAGCTTTATTTTCCCAAGAATGTCAGCATTGATTGGGCACTGCACCTGTTGCTTCTAAATACAAATATGGTAAGAATCCAAAGTATATAGAACTTCCATTTGAAAACCTTAGGTACTAATAATTCATTGCTAAAAATATTAGGTGTTGATGACTGGGAGTGGGCTGGGCAAAATACTAAGAACTTCACACTTGCACACATTTTGTTAAATGATCACAAGAGTAGTGTGTGGTGGAGGTCATTTCCACTTGCAGTTGGGAATGGCGAGGTGACTTAAGTGTGCTCACCTGGCCGAGGTCCTACGGCGAGCCAGCCCCGCAGCCACTGGCCAGGCTCCAAACTCTGAGCTCTGGCACACACCTTACGAAAGCGGGAGCTGATGTGTTTCAAATTAGTCAGACGCTCAAGCTTTTACAAACTTGGGTTGGCTTTTCACCGAGGACTTGACGACCTTTCCTTGTGCTCCACTGAAGTGAGCAGAAAGAAAGACGAGAAACAAGGCGGATCTTCCATAATACGCTTCAGGGAATCAGCATACGCGAGACCCCGTGTGTGGTGACCAAAATGCCCGTGGAAGGGCACTGGCACTCCGCTGAGCACATCTGCCTGAGCCCGCAGGCCCCTGAGCATAAGGAGTTCAAGGAGAGGGGCTTCTCCTCTCACACAGGGGCCCCCACACTCAGACCGCGGTCCCACACGGGCTCCCCTGGGCGTCCCCCGGCCGCGGCCCTCAGTGACCAGTGGGCGCCCCCCCCCTCGCTCCCAAGCTGCCAGGCAGGGGTCGGGCCAGGTGGGCAGCAAGAGGGAGAAGAAACCCAGACAACAGCACAGGTTGTGTTTCCTAAACAGGGGCCAGATGTTTGTCTGCTGTAATCAATTGGTTTTCTTCTTGTTTTCTTTTTATTCTTTGTGGACATCTTAAAACTTCAGTTCTCTGGAGCAAAAGGCCTGCGGGAACCTAAGCGAATGTGCGAATGCCCAGCAGCGCGGAGTGAGCTGGAGGACTGGCGGGCCCAGCACATGGGGAGAAAGAAGCCGCCAGCCCTCCTGGGAGCCTCTCCTGGCTCAAGGTTAGTAGTGGGCTAGATGCCAGGCTCCAGGGTGAGTACAAGAGACGGGGCAGCCTTCAGAGTTGGAGAGCCCCCCACACTCCCCATGAGGTACTTAGAGCCGAATGCGTGATTGGATATGATTACGTGTAAACCCGGTCATGTTAGCCCTCTGGGCCGGAGAAGCTTGGAGAAGCGGGGTCAGAGCGCAGGCTGGGGCCTCGGGGACGTGGTCTCTGGAGGAAGGAGAGCCCGGGTCGGGGCGTGGGCTGGGGGCTGCAGGTGTGCTCGGCCACGCCAGGAAGAGGTGTGGAGGTCCTGGGGCACATCGTGCCTCTCACGAGGGATATACTGTCTGTCTCTCTGAGCTTTCCCAGGTGAGCACCTTGCAGGGACCTGGCGACAATCGGCAGGATCTGTATGAACCATATGAACCGATGAGTGGGAAAGGAGCTCAGCCCCTAACAGCATATGCACCATTAGCAAAAAAAATGGCGCTTTCCAGGTGCGTCCGGGACAGACGAGCAGCATGTGAGGAAGGCACGTGAGTGGTTGAGTGGGGGGCACGGTGCCACTGTGGTGGAGGTCATTGCTGCCGGGAGTTGGACTTGCCCGTGGCAGAAGGACAGGCAGCACGTGTGGGGGGAGGGGCTCAGCGGATGGGCAGAGGATGCTTATGGTCCCCTCTGCACAGAGTCCCAGGAACCAGGGCGCGGCAGTGGGCGTGGGGGAGGGGATTGAGACCAACGAGGGGCAGGACGTCCAGCCCTGCCGTCACCTGAGGTGGAAAGTGGTGGCTGACAGGACACGGACAGCTACGCTGAGGGCAGCCCGTGTGTGAGGCGCTGGGGCATCGGGAGAGCCATTCTCTAGGGGGCGGAGTCTCAGAACCTGCACCCCGCCTGGGGGGGGGAGCGAGGACAGCACCCCGCGGACGCTGCACCCGCAGCGCGGCTGCACAGCGAGGCCGGACCTGTGCCGGTGGCTGCTGGCCGAGCAGGAACGAGACCCCTGGCCTTCGGGGGCAGTGGTAGCAGGAGGTGGGAGGAAGGGGGGATATGGGGGTCCTGGGTCAGTGGAGGAAGTGAAGAGCGGAAGAACAAGGCCAGGAGAGAGGAGAGGGGACGTCCGTGGAGGAGGGGCCGGTGGGAGGTGAGCACAGAAGGCGGAGGGCTGGCTGCTCTGACAAAGCAGGTGCACATCGACAGGCCCTTGGGGGCCAGGCCCACCTGCACCCCCTGGGCTCCTCCTGAGTCATAATCGAACCATGGGTGGGAGGGACGCGGATGGCCCCTGGGCACTGTGAATACACCAGCAGGTCAACATGGCTGGACTTCTTATTTTTTTAATTTATTTTTTATAGTTTATTTATTTTTGAGACAGAGCACAAGTGGGGGAGGGGCAGAGAGAGAAGGAGACACAGAATCTGAAATAGGCTCCAGGCTCTGAGCTGTCAGCACAGAACCTGATGCGGGGCTTGAACCCACGAACTGGGAGATCATGACCTGAGCTGAAGTTGGACTCTTAACCGACTGAGCCCCCCAGGAGCTCCTGGCTGGACTTTTTAAAGGGCTTCCTTTGACGTGTTTTGGTCCGAGTGTCAGGTGCGTTTCCTTCAGCCTCGCGAAGGGTACTGAGTGTCGCCCCATGGAGTGGGTCCTAGAGCTGCCCCAGCAAACTGCTAGAAACTAGATGCCTTCAAACACTAGAAATTTGCTCAGGAAGCCAGAAACCCCCACACGGCTCCCTTCTCCGGGGCGCGGAGGGAGGGCCCGTGTGCGTCTCTCCTGCTTCTGCCGGGCCCCCGGTCTCGTCCAGGCTCTGCTCCTGTTGCCACATGGCCTCTCCTCGCTGTGCGCGTCTGGCTCTGCTTCCTGTCCTCCTCTTGTAAGGACACCAGTCCCTGTGGATTAGGGCCCCCTGCTGCAGTATGACCTCAACTCAGCCTGCATCCCAACCACATCTGCAAAGACCCTATTTCCCAGTGATGTCATATCCACCTTCCCGTGTCGTTTCAGGGACACAGCACGCGATCAGGAAGCTCTGAAAAGGATGTCCAACCGCCTTCCTGGATGCCCTACATGAGGCCTTTCTTCTCAACTGCCAAGTCTCTGGTGGATTCCTACCCACACGGACCACGGGTAGCACCTTGGGGGGAGCTGGCGCCAAGGCTGTTCAGGGAGAACCAGGCAGAGCTGCGGGGAGCTCTCCCCTGTGTTTGCCCCCCAGGACTGAGCCTCGCAGAGAGCTGGTTCTGCTCAGGGCGGCCCTGTTGCTCCCCAGGCCGCTGGGGCGGGAGACCTCCAGTGCCCTCCCCGGGAGAAGGGGGCGGGCCGGTGCGCTCGCGGAGGGAGGCAGTGACATGGGGTAAGCCCGAGGGGCTCCGCGGTGTCTTCCACGTGTGGAATGCACTTGACTCTGACCCATTACTTCCCCTACTCTCTACTTGTTTTGTGACGTTTCTACCTCTAGAACCCTTCACTCTTAGCTCCCCATCTGGTCTCTTTCAAATGCCCTTCTCGGCACAATCAATCCTGCTTCGGGAGTTGGATTTTAAAGCATCTATTTTTTGGCCTTTAAACGCCACTGAAATTTATTTTATTTTAGGTAGAAAGAAGCAAAGAGTGCCAAAGATGAGCCTGAGTGAGAACATGAGGGTGAAGCTGAAGGTGAGAAGCCATTCAGCCCACCGGGCTTTCCCGGGCAAGACTCAGTTATCAGCAGAGTGCCTGCCCCCACTCGGCTTCCCCTCCTGTCCCTCCTCCCAGTACAAACCTACTTCTCTCCCAGACCCGGGTCAGACCACACTCCTCCGCAGGCCTGCCAACCCAGGCGGGCCTCATTGGGACCCGCTGTTCCTGCCATGGGCTTGGCGGTGTTCGGCTGAGAGTCCTTGTTCCGCCTTTGACACTGGACACTGGGTCAGAGCTTACACCTCCTGCACTGGCCGGGTCCTTAGATCTTCGTAAGGTCCACACTGCATGCGTCTTACACCTCCCACACTGGGCGGGCCCTTAGATTGTAGCACCTCCAACTGGGCAGGTCCTTAGATCGTAGCACCTCCCACACTGGGCGGGTCCTTAGGTCGTAGCACCTCCCACACTGGGTGGGTCCTTAGATCTTAGTATGGTCCCTCCCACACTGGGCAGGTCCCCTGCCTTTTCTGACCTCACTGGGAGCTGGATGGCGCCTCCCCCCCCACCTCCTCCCAGGTAAGCAGGAGGCGATTCGCTGCTCTTTATCCGAAGGGTCCGTGCTTTCTGGGACCCTGTCTTCTAGGAGGGGTCCTGTAGGCTCGGTGGACACACACACACACACACACACACACACACACACACCGGGACCTGGCTCTTCTTGCAGTTACTGCCTGGTCGTGGAATGATTCAGCCCCAGACTCTACGCATGTGTCCGTGCCCAGGAGAAGTACACTAAGGGGCCGCCCCTCACCTCCACAGCACCTGCGGCTGCTTATTGGGTCCGATGGGTGGATTTCGTACACCCGGAAGGTGGGCGCCTCGGGTGACCCCCTGCCCCGTGCAAGCGCAGGACAGTGGGTGGCAAGCTCAGGAGGCCGGGGAAGCACCCGAGGCTGCTCCTTGGTGCGCGTGTTGGCATCCCAGCAGCTGCAGCCGCCAGAACTGACGCACCCCGACACTTTTCTGGGATGTGAACACTTTGCTTTTAGAAGCGCGTGGACGTGGCCCTTCCCGCACCAGCCATCAGCAGTGGCAAATGTCATCGAATAAGTGGAACAGGCCTCGGGGACCACGAGGGCCGCATCCGGGCACCGCACACATCATGTCACAGACACTGCAGGCTGGGCCGGTCGTCGGCCCCTGGGGGGAAAGCCGGCCCCACAGAGGGGACCCCAGCCTCTCACACAGAGACAGCAAATGGTAAGCGTTTGTGCGCTTAGACTCAGCTGAATCAAATGCAGAACGGGATGGTTACATGTTTAAAAGGCAAAAAAAGCAAATAAATCCTTCCCTGAATTTTGTGATTGAACTTTGCAGGCCCTTCATTTTGGGAATGTCCAGGAAGCCTGGTATACTGACAGGCTCCGTCCTTGCATGTGTGTGAGTGTGTGTGCGTGTGTAAGAGTGTGTGTGCATGCAGCATGTGTGCACATGTGTGCACGTGCGCACATTTGTGGGCTGCGTATGGGTCTGTGTGCACTGTATGCAAGTGTGTATGCATGCACACATGTATGTGTGCTCGTTTACGTGTGCATGCATGAGCGTGCACGTGTGTGGGTGTTTGTGTACATGTGCACATGAAGGTGAGTGTGTGCCTGTGCAGGAGCCTGTATGTGCCACCACGTCTGCACAGGGGTGTGTACTTGGGTGCATGTGTGCGTGCACATATGCCTCTGAGTGTGGGTGCCCGCGTGTGCACGCGCATACATGTAGATTTAATTCACAGGGATCTCCCAGCCCATGTCTGGAGCCTGGCGGGGGCACTCAGAAGGAGAGGCAAGTGAAGTGGGGGTTTCTCACACCGCCCCCCAGTCCGCCCACGTGTCCAACAGGCTTCACGGAAAGCTTGGGGCTCACCTTCCATTTATGAAAATCCCAACACAGAGAAGCGACTGCTGTTGAATACCCTTCAGTATTTGAGAAAACTGGACTTCCCCCTCCAGGGAGCTGCGGGTGTCCCCTGAGGCAGTGGAATCACCTTATGTGGCCGAGGTGACGCCCAGCGCAGGCCACTGGGTCCCTGTGTCCCAGACGCAGTGGCCCACGCTGCACTCTTCTGCCTCGGCAGCTGCTCCCCGCCCTGCGCAGCCGCTGTGCTTGTCCTGTCTGTGTGAGTTCCATAGATCTGCGTTTCATGTGTATGTTTTCCATTCGTATGTTTTTCATGATGGAATTAAATCAGTAAACCTTTTGTGTGTAAACATCATTGCTCCATGTAGAAGCCATTAGAGGCGTTTTTGAAAATAGAAATGTAGGGGCGCCTGGGGGGCTCAGTCAGTTAAGCGTCTGACTCTTGAGTTTGACTCAAGTCGTGATCTCATGGTTGGTGAGATCAAGCCCCACGTTGGGCTCTGTGCTGACTGTGTGGAGCCTGCTTGGGGTTCTCCCTCTCTTGTCTCTGCCTCTCTCCCACTCCCACTCTCTCTCTCAAAATAAATAAACTTTAAAAAAAGACAAATATATCCAAAGGCACAATGAACTTGTTTTCTGATTGTTTACTATTTCTCGCAGCCATGGTCAAGTGCTGGATGTGCCTTCTCAGTCAGTAGAGGGGCCCCTTTCCAGGGCCTATGACCTGCTGTGCATTGTACCAAGCATAGAACTAAAGATCGAAAGGGCAGGTCCTGTGCCGGGCGGGCCACAGGCTCACACAGCCCGCACAAGACTGTGAAGGGGGTATCAGTGCCCTTCAAGGAGTCTCATTTTCCAGAACAATAATTGTGGCTTCAGTCTCAGTGACTAGATGGTCCACATACAGCGAGAATATTCCTTTTTTTTTTAATAAGGAAGAACTGCTGGTATCTCCTAAAGGTGCTGCAGACCTACGGGAAGGACACGTTTGTGGGAGCTAGAGCCCAGAACGGGAGTCCCCCCACCACGCCCGGGCAGTGCTGCAGGCCATCGGCCCCTCGGTCTGGCTCCTGCTACGAGGCAGTGGCCTCAAGGTGCCTGAGTCATTCTTTGTCTGGGGGACCGGAGCCTCCCACTGGTCCCATTGTTGCCACCCCTCCTCCCCCGTCCAGAGCATTTAGTAGACACCCAGTGAGTGTTTATCAGATTCAATCTGAGTGGCCAATGCATGTGTGAACTTTGGGGAAGAAAGCCTTTGTCAAAGGTGGCACACAAGGACAATGCCACCTGGCACTGCTGGTGGTCAGGGGCTGGAGGAGGGGGCTGGGTGGCGGCCGAGAGTCCCGATGGGCCACAGTCCCTCTGCTCCGCGGTGGGAGGTGTGCACTGACAGCAGGCCGGTCCGGCTGAACGCTCGGTGTCCCTGATGCAGCAGCCTCCGTGGCCCCGTCCTCTGCATTGTTCCAAGCATCTCTGTAAACGTCTGGTTTTCTCGGGCACCAGACACGGTGGGGTGCGTCCCACCGCACGTGCGTGTGCCTTACTGCTGTCGCTGCGGGACTTCCTCCTCTCCACGGGGCCCCGAGCTCCGAGGCTGCGCACGCGGGCTGGGCCGGCTCCGGCGGGAGGACCGCATTTCACATTCCTGTCACCGCCGCCGGGGTCATATCTGTTAGTGCTGGAGGTTGTTAGGCCATTATCAGCCACTGATGCCTCTCCAGCTGCGAGACTAATTTGGATTCAGGGAGGAAACATGGACTGATGTCCCCTCGGCCATCCTCCACCGGGCCCGCCAGCTCTGTGCTCCCGCGCTGTCTGGAGCCGCCTGGCCCGGCTCCGAGCGACAGAACAGAGGTGACAGCCCACTCAGGGCTGACGCCAGCCACAGAAAAATGGCAGAACCTTCATCATTCAGTAACCCATTGACAGGGCTAAATTTTAAGTTTAAATTAGACATGTATGAATAGCATATCCTGTCATTTATAATTCATGATGAAGAGTAAATTATTCTAATGGGCTTTCCTATTCTATTTATATTCTAACTCTCCCTACCAGGGGCGGGGAATCAAATTCAGGATGTGGCTTTTGATTACATCTCATGTTATTGGAAGTGGTTATCCTTTTCCTTGTACAAAATTCATGGTCCTGAAGACTGAGAAATCGCGGAGGAAAGACAACAGGGCGCATCTCTACTTTCATTCCCCCAGAGCGTTGGGTCATTTTATTCTCTATTATTCTTCACATGGCTGACCCTGGCGGTGGGGGGTGCACGTGACCCGTGTGAGTGCGGACCCGAAGAGGGAGGCTGAGATTCAGAGGACTCTCAGTCTCTCGGCCATGCTGGGCCACGCCGTCCCCTCCCCACTCTCCATGCGCCCCTTGGATGAGCAGAGATCCGCTTGAAATCAAAGACCCTGCAGGGAAGGAGAGGACTGGGACACCAAGCCGAGAGGGCGGCCAGGTCTCCCGATTGTGACCCTACCTTGGAGAAAGGGTCCCCAGGAAGTAGTATGGGACCCATTCGTCCAGTGCAGGATGGTGATGTCAAGGGACTTGTGGGAGTATCCACATGAAGAAAGAGCCCAGAATGTGGACCCTGCTCTCATCCTATGAGTTGGGTTTAACAATTTACAACAGAGGAGGCAATTTATGAAATCAGACCACTGATCCCCAGATAAATCGACATTTCCATTTGTGGCTTCGAACTCTAGCTGATGGAGTTATTCAGGGGACACTTAACAATACCATTTCCGGGACATCAGAGTTAAAGATTATGGTGAAAAGCAAACCCAACTGCAAACAGTCTGTGCAGATGCTCACCAGTCCAGAAGGAAGGGTGGCCTCTCAGCACGTACAAGTGAGGCCACACTCTGACCACACAGAGCAGAGGGCGGAGATGCTCTCCTCGGGGAAGGGAGGGCAAACTCTTGCCTCATAAGAGGGAGGGAGGACTATCAACTCACAGAAGGGAGAGCATACACTCACCTCAGAAGATGGAGGACGGCTCTCACTTCAGAGAAAAGAAGGCAGACTCTGACCTCAGAGAAGGGAGGGACGATTCTCGCCTCAGAGAAGGGAGGGAAGGTTCTCGCCTCAGAGAAGGGAGGGCTGACTCAGCTCACAGAAGGGAGAGCAGATTGTCACCCCGTAAGAGAGGGGCCCACTCTCCTCTCAGATAAGGAGAGAAGACTCTCACTATCTCACCTCATGTATTTGATGGCACACTCTCTCCTCAGAGGAGGGATGTGGAATCTCACCTCTGAGAACAGAGGACAGACTCTCCCCTCCTAAGCGTTAGGGAGGAGTCTAACCTCAGAAGAAGGAGGGTGGACTCTCCCTCACAGATTTGAGGGTAGACTCTAGCCTCAGAGGAGGGAGGGCGGACTCTCACCTCGGGGGGGGGGGGGGCGCAGACGTTAGCCCAGTGGTGGGAGGGGAGATTCTCACCTCTTAGCAGATGGGCCAGAGCCTCACCTCATGGGACAGAAGTCAGACCCTCAGGGCAAGAAGGGAGAGCAGACTCTCGTGGTCTAGAACGAAGTGGGTGCAGATGATCACTTTCTAGAAATAAGTTCAGACTCTCGCTACTTAAAAGAAGAGAGGAGGCCCCAAATCCCTTGCTTTCTCAGAGTTTTTCCAGTCAGAGGCCAGGGTGGAGAAGCTACCTGTCACCCCTGCCGTGGAAGTCTTCCGTAGTTCTGGATGGCCATGGCTTCCCTTCCATGTTAATCCCGGGTCTGGTTTTGCATCCAGTTTTGTCAGTATTGACATAGCCTGCCGGAGCCCAGCTCCAGCGGGTCCAGGGGTCCCCGAAGGATGGACGGTGTGGGCACGAGAGAGTGACAGAGAGCCACAAGTTTCTTTCTTGGTCACCAGGCAGGCACCTCTGTTCTGTCTGCTTTGGTGTCTTTTTTCATTGATCAAGCAATAACATGACATCAGAAAATAGAATTGTTTACAGTGACTAATTCTTAGTGATAAGGTGCTTTAATCATTGAAAGTGTACAGAAACAAGTTTTACAGAAGTGTTTTTTAGAACCATCACATTCATTCATGGTGCCAGTTTCCCAGATTAAGAAAGTAACAAACCTATCTTACTTTGTACAAGTTGGTTTTTTGCCAATAATTATGACTTTGTCTTTTAATTAACAAGTTACAGCAAAATCATGTAATGTGCTTACAGTGAAGTTGAGTAAATTTTATAACCAAGAATATAACAGGATGTTTTTAGTAGAAAACAGGATTAACATGCATATTATTTAAGTTAGTAAAGCTAAGATTAAAGCATAGGTTAAGTTGTACACAGGTAGGCTAAGAGTTATTGTGACTGGCTTATAAACTACAAGAGGAAAAAGAAAAGAGGAAAAAATGATTATTAACAAGTTGTCTGAGAAGGCCCTTTATTGATGTAAGCACAATGGGGGCCTGTGTGTTGGCCTTGGACCTGGGCTCCCACATCCTTATCCGTCCTCATAACTGAAGTCAGTACGAGGGAGGATATTTGTCGAATGTAGACCTTGGGAGGCGACCATGTTCTGACCTTGTCTTCTACTTCTAATCTCCAATCTAGGCTCCAGTTTTCTTCAGACCAGACTCAAATGGACTATGTTTGTGACCTTGTTTTTATTTCTTATCTCCAAATTAGGCTCCTTTTCTCCAGGTCAGACTCAAATGCAAGTTTTGTGTTTTTTAACCCCTTCAAGTCTATGTTTTAGGTCTGCGAGGCTCCTTAGAAGAGCCTTTTGTCAAATATTTATAGTGTTTTGATCCAAAGTCTCTCACGCAGGGACAGGAAAATGTTTTTTCTCCTGGGGTAACTGTGTGGGGAACATCAGTCTGAACATTAGTCTGGCTGGGAGGCCTGACTAATGACAACAGGTTTATTCTCAACACGAGCAGCAGTAGCAGAAGGAGATGCCAGTCTCGCCGCTCATGGCAGGAGCCGTGCAGACGTCTGCCATTTCCTCCCTGTGACCGTGTCATCCAGCGAGGACGGTGTGGCTCCCAGGAGCCTTTGTCCTGCAAGAGTTCAAAATGTCTCCACGTGTCTTTCCAGCCTGGGAAGGATGCGGTTCGGCCCTCACGCGTTCCTGACCTCATGACGCACCTACCACAGGTCTGCACTCGGACACGACAGACGGACGTCTGCTCCCGACCACTGCCAGATCGCTCCCCTCACAGTAGTTGAGTCCCTCTCGTCCCCTCGGTCGAGGACCCGGTGCCTCGGCTGACGGCCCCTCAGAGCTCCGTCCTGTTGTCTCCGAGGATGGGCCTCATCCCTTCTCCCGCGTCCGCTAGGGACCCCCAGGTTGTGTGTTTGCCCCCCATTCTCTCACTGCACCCAAACCGGCCACTTCTTTGAAAAACACAGAATCAGCGTTCATTTTCATCGACTTCTTTTTTTCTGTTTTGCTCTTTCTCAACTTCCTTTCTTGGTGGACTCGCTGCTTTCTCCCGGTTCACGCTCCTAGCTTGTCGGGTGAGAACCAAGCCGGTATCAGCTTCTGCTTCGTCTCCCTCCGTCCACTCTCCACCCGCACCTCCGGCGAGCTCTTTGGCCCACTGAACCGGAGTTTTCTTTTTCTGACCCCCTTTGAAACATCGTTTGCCTTTCGGGCTAATCGTGCTGGGGGGCCGTGAGCAGCAGAGGGCTTGAGAGAAGCGGCTCCACTGACGGACTCCTCTCCCACGGGGCGGGGTGTGCGGGTCGCTGTCCCTACCTGCTGGGGATGGGCGCCGCGGGCCGCTCTCCTCACAAACCTTCCCGCAAGCTCTGCCTGTACAGATGCTTAAACACGAGTGATTTCACTCCTCTTGTGTTTCTTCGTAAGCATTTCTCTCTCTCCTGCTCTTTCCAAACTTTGTATCCAAATAGAAATTCGAACTGAAAGGTGGACTGGATGGAACAAAACAGAAACCCATTTAGCCTGAGGGGAGCACGGGTTGTGCTGGGAAGCCGGTTCGGTGAGCCGGCGGGTCGGCTGAAGGCCCGCTATCCCTTCCGGCCTTTCCTCTCCTCTCCTCCAAGTGGCCGATGCCGGACCCCTGCCTCTCGGCAGTGTTGTGGGGGGGGGCAGTCGGTCGTTACAGTGGATACTCGCTGACCCCCCGAATTACACAGTAGACGCTGGCGTTAGAGTGGACGCCGAGGAAGGCAGGTGTGCGGACTTCACTTTCCCCTCCCGGCCTGGATCGGGCCTTCAGACTTTGCGGTCCTCTTCCTCTGGCTCGCGGAGCCCACCAGGCAGCGTCTACACCTCCCACTGACCGTGAGGGGCGTCCAGGGCGAAGCGCTCTTGACCTCATAAAGGCTGGGGAAGGGGCTGGATTCACAGCTTGCAGTGGGATGTACTACTGGACCCCAGGGTCACGGGCACACCTCCCACTCAACATGCTCCCGTCCTTTCCTGGAAGCTTCTTTCTGAATCCCCCATTAGATAGAAGTGAGCAACATTTTTTCTCTTTCCTTTCCTTTCATTTTTAAGTCCTGAAACTTTCTCTTATTTTCGATTGCATGCGATTAG
>NC_043705.1:145714458-145766707 GCF_006229205.1 Suricata suricatta
GCTCTGCTTCCTGACTGCGAGGGGGCAAGTTCCTTGATTGGCTCGAGCTACGTGATCGCTCCGTCCCTCGCCTTCTTCACACTCTAAATGGAATCACACACTATCATGCATGTTGTTGGTAGAGTAAATGAACTCGAATGCCAAGTAACACTTGGCCAGCAAGTTGCAGGTGCTGGATACGTATTAATTCTCTTAAGTAGCATTAATAATGTAGCCTTTAATAATTAAATCCTTCAATGTCTGTCCCCAAAAAATCTAGGTTAATATGTACATAGAAGGAAACACGAGATTAGGACCACAGGGGTCAGTGAAGCTGGCGCTCACCCTCACTCAGCCAGTCAGCACCGTGAATTCTGCTCAGATTGAAGGACTAGCGAAGACACGGCCAGCGTGGCTAGGCCATCGGAAGTATTCTGGGGACAGAGGGACAGCCACTGCAAGGTGTCACGCTGAGACGTAGGATTCTTCATAAATTAAGTCAAAACAGCATGAATGTCGAATTTTTGGAATGACTATTTCCTCCGTGCTCTTACACTGAGCATTAGATGACCTTGGGCCACCGTCATCCTGGGCCGTCTAGGAGAACCTGGCGCATCGGAAGGCAGGGCTGACTAGTTCTGAGTAAATGCTGAGTCTCGTCTGCTGCTTGGCTGGGTCTCTGAGGACAGAGTGTGTTCTCAACTTGAAATCTGGATAATTCTGATGCCGTGACAACAAAATTAAAATAGAGGCTTCCTGACACAACCTGACCCACGGACCACCAGCCTCTGCCGCTCGGGCGCTCACTCAGCCTGCACACTGCCTGTTGTGTCTAATGTTTTTTAGAAACAATTTGTATGCTATTGACATTTAGACTATACCTGTCAATGAGAACGTGTGTTCTAAATTAACATGCCACATAACCAGCATATTGTACAGTATTTGGACAGGTTCAGACGTGAGTAGTTATTGGTCAGATTTCACATTGCAATGCACGCTTTCAATAAAATTGAGCATTCCCCACTGAAAACCAATGGCTGGACTCTTATAGTTAACCATTTACCAAAAATGTTGCCTGTTCAAATAACCAATAAGGAATCCCATTATGTTGCAGAGCTTACATCATGTGGGAGAGAAGAGACGTTTTTCTCTTCATTTTCAGAAATTTAATAAATGCGGAACAGCCAAAAGATGAGTGGCTTGTACAATATGTCACCATGAATTAAAGCCTAACGGTGTTTTATTTTTGCCCTAATAATGCAAACATCTTCCACTTTAGAATGCATATCAAAATTTGGATGAATGTTTCCAACCAATTCAGGAGGAACTTTTAGATCAAAGAATTTCTGAAGAGGTAATAAGTTGCCAAAGAAAATCGGATACATTTTTGGGAGGGGCCATGCAAACATCTAGTTATATTTGTGGGATTAGAAAAATAACCCTGAATGTAAAGGGTTTCCAAGAGTTGGGTTCATTGCAGCCCTTCTTGGGCTCTGGCCATGCTGGTCCCAGGAAATCAGGGCCTGCGAGTCATTGGATTGCAGTTCAACCAAGACGGATACCCGATCCAGAAACTTGTTTCCAGGAAGATGATGTTGGATGCACCTAATTTACATTTTCACGTCTAACAATGCCTCGTAGAGTCAGCCTTTCTGCATATCTCAATCATGTACTTAAATTGTTTTGCACCTTTGGACCACCGATACCTAGCGATGAGTACCAAAGAAGAACCAGGATTAATCTAAATGCATTTTGGTGTGAAAAAATAATTTATTCCACACCTTTCCTCCCCTAATGTAGAATTAGCACATTTGTACACACATGATATACCCACATACGGATTTTGCCTCTGGGGCCCCAAAGAGATGCCCATTGTATAGCTTCATCCAGCCTTTCCTGTAACAACAAATGTGGACATCATACTTTTCAATTAACCCTCATTTTCTTTTTTTATTTTTTTTAAAGTTTATTTATTTTGAGAGAGAGGAGGGTAGTAGGGGCAGAGAGAGAGAGAGAGAGAGAGACAGAGACAGAGAGAGAATCCCAAGCAGACCCTAAGCTGTCAGCGCAGAGTTGGATGCAGGGCTCAAACCCACAAACCTCAAGACCATGACCTGAACCAAAACCAAGAGCCAGATGTTCAACCAACTGAGCCACCCGGTCGCCACTTAATTAAGCCTCATTTTCATCTTTAATTTTAAAATAACATTTTTATAGTTTCAAAAATAATATTTTTATAGATAAGAATCCATGGTTTTTTGAAGTAGCCATTAATGTTTTCCTTTTCGGAGTGCATTGGTAACTTCTCCCCTTGGAAGTGTTGTCCCTAACATCTTCTATGTATGTCTGTCTTATAAGTAAAAAAATATGTAGCTGAACATACCTGTCTGACATTTTATTTGTTTTTTCTTTGTAGCAGGATAAAATTACTTTGCTTCCAAACCTACCTCGTCTGCCTCACGTCTCGTCTCTCCAACTCTTGGTGAGACATTGGCCAAACAAAATCTGATTTTCGCTGAGGTTTATGAAATCTGATTAACACCCAGGCTCAGGTACATCAAGCAGCAGTGGCTGTTTCTGACATCCAGTGTGGACCCCACGATGCTAGAAACTGTCCCCAGAGTCCGGGGACAGACACCAGCAAATCTGCTTCCTGAAGGCTCGGCTCATTACTGCAGAAGCTCACCTCCACATGCTTACCTTACAAAGTAATGCTAACAGCGCTTGGTTTGTAAGGCCCACTGCTCCCACTGGAACCGCTTGGGCTGCGGGTGCCTGGAACAGAACGGCCGTGCAGAGCAGAGAAGCCGCCGGAGCCTCCTCTCACGTTACGGTTAAGGTTAACAGAAGCGAGAAACGCATACAATTAAACTTGCCAAAGCCCGGGAACATAATTAAGGGATACTCCTTGAGAGCTGCTCGTTAAAGATCGTCTGTTAATTGCTATCTTGCTAGAAGAGACCAGAATGAATGAGGCGGTTACAGTTTCCCAGTCAATCTTGCAAGACTCCGGTTTCCTGATTGCTGCCGGAAGGTTTCAGGCTGGATTCCGGAAACCGCTTCCTCGTCCTGGCCCCGGACAGACCCTGTCTTCTCTCGTCTTCCTGCCTGGGGGTGACGTCTCCCCCACCACCCTCCCTCTACCTTACCTGGGCCCACGCCCTGGGGACTTAGCGGGGGGGGGGGGGTGGTGGCAGTCACACAGGGTCTCCAGTGATCCTGTGTCTTCCATCACCACTTGTTCCTTCTGGCTAATCTGTGTCAGTCTGAGGTTTGGACTAACGTTTGGTTGAGTCGAGGACTCAGTCTGCCCACCACTGGCATCGTCGCCCTGCCCTGCGTGCAGGAACTGTTTCATGAGGACACGCCTACGTGTAGTTTTGTCTGATGCCCTGTGCTCCGGTCCAGGGAGCATTCAGCCCGCCGTGACCTGCCAGTCACAGTCAGCCTCCACCCAGTGATTTCTTCAAGGTCTCGGAACTAAGAATGCTTTTTATTGTTTTTTTATTGTTGAACAAAAAAGTCCAAAGAAGACCGTCTTATGACACACGAAAATGATATGACATACGGCTTTAGACATTCGTACATAAAGTTTTATTGGAACATGGCAACACTCATTCGTGTGTGGACCGTGCGTGACTGGGTTTGTGCCACGAATGCACAGCTGAGCAGCTCCCGCCGAGCCCGCGTGGCCCACAAAGCCTAAATTGTGTACCAGCTGGTCGCTGTAGGTCAGGGTTGCTGATCCCTGATCTATGTTTCCAGACGCAGGTGAAAGGTTGGTGTGGTCGGACGGGGCCCTGCAGGGACCACGATGGCCCTGAGGGCCCGCACCCAGCTCAGCCTACGCCTGCATGGTCCCCACTTGGGAAGGAGGGCCCAGCCTGGGTGAATTAGCCAAGTTTTCAGGACAAGACAGTAAATGTAAGTTTTGTGTAATTCTTAAGGGAAAAAAAAAGCACAATGTAAGGGAAACCCAATGTGCCCGGGACCCATGTGTTTGCACGTGCTGCTGAATCATCAACTTTGCCCACATCCGGTCACCTCGAGGGCCAGACCAGGCCGAGCGTGAGGCGTCCTGCTCCGAGTGGCTGGCGCTCTTTATTTAATGCTTCAAACTCGGAATTGGGGTGTCTGAAACCAGAACAAGAACTCTGTTCTCCTCATAGCCCCCTCCACATAGGGGTCTCAATCTATTAATTAATTTAAGTTCGTTTTCAAAAATACAGTCGATATTAAGTATAGTATTAGTGTGACTACCACATTCTTGTCTAAGTCACTGAGCTAAAGGGTGCACTTGTCATGAAGGGTCCCGTCACCTCCAGTTGGACATTATGAGATGCTAAATTCAAAAGAGAATTTAAAATACCAAGATGTCTCTATAATACATTTTCATAGGCATTGAGTTAGCACTCAATATACAGTTGATGAATGAGTATTGAATAAATACAAATGGATCTTAAATCCACCTACTTGTAAATCTTTATATCTGTTATATAGAGAGCTATATACATGTGTGGGGGGGGTGCATGCGTGTGTAGAGACAGACAGAGAGCCAGAGCCAGAATGAGAGCACAAGGCTAGAATCACGCCACACGCGTGGAGCTCTGTCACCCGGTGTCCACAGAAAGATTTCCATCTAATTCCGCCATCGCCCAGGCAACCAGGGCATGTCTGCAAGGTGCCAGGTCGGGGCTGGGCACTGCTGATTTATCCAGTAAAATGATCTTATTACAGGAACGTATCGGAGCACAATGTGCGGGCCACCTCTAGGGCCCTCCCCTGGCTGGGCTCTTCCTCACTGTGGGGTCCTGACCCCAGCGGACACTCAGCAAACATTGCCCATCACTATCGTTTGCCAACGGGGTTAACGGGAGGGTGTCAAGGACTCTCTGGTTTCTTGTGCACGCATGAGGGAGTGCGATGTCACTTACTAAAATAGAGACAATGGGGCGGGGGGAGGGGCATGCTGGGAGAGAAGCAAGGGGAGCTCTGCTGTGCCCTGTCCAGCAGGGGCTCTAACAGGCCAGGCAAGGGGCACTTATCGAGCAGGAAGGTGGTGACAAGCATCTGTCATGTCAGTGGCAGAGAGCGGATTGTCAGTGGGTGTCGGTGAGTGCCGAAGACAGAGAAATAACACGAGGTGCCTGAGGTCACAGCGGGAGAAGGCAGGAGACTCGGGGTGGACTCTGGACAGCATATGCATTTAAAGCAGGGTCACAGGGAAAGCTGCTGGCAAAGGTCAGGAGGAAAAAACAGGGCAGAGCAACAGCATAACAACGAGGAAGGACAGGTCGGAGAAGAGGCCACGGCAAGGACCCGATCAGTGCATAGCCTCAGACGCGACTGGTGACAAGTCAGCAGACCCAGGGAATCCGAGGACAGCAGTCGGATTTTTAGGGAGGAAGTAAATACAGATAAGATGAGATCTATTTTTACCCCAGAAGTCTGACTCTGAAGGAAAAGAAGATACACAGTGCAGGTTCCTGACGGTGTGGGGGTGCTTGTGCACGCACGCTCTGTCGATACCCACCCTGGTCTCATTAATGTTTAGCTGGGGAAGAAATTGGAAAGGATGGGTCCCTACAAACCACATGCTCTCACGACCCCCGTGTGCTCTCAGGTACGGATGACCACCATGTGTGCAGGGGGCCAACACCAGAGCCAGCCGTGAAGAACACGGTCCTGGAGACACGGCCCCGGTCCTACTGCTGTCGGAAGTCAGCCATGTTGCCCGGAAGAGTTCAGAACCACTTTGGTCTATGGATCTCCTCTCAGTCAGACAGACATGTTTAAATAGACGGCACTCAAGGTTTCTTGCATAGACTTCACTTAGAATTTACTATTTTCTAGTACCTATTCATCAATTGAACACATAAGACTTTCCAAACTGAGCACACTGTGGTCGTTTCACGGTAATCCCAGTGGGCAGCCAGGTGGAGAAGAGAGTCATTCTTTCCGGCACCCCTGCTCCTCCCCAGCTCCTACGCTGTGAGCACCGGGGTCCCCGTGGGCACTCGGGGTGCAGCTTGGATCAGAACCCTGCGATGTCCAGCCTAGATTCATTCTGTTTTCTCACTCTGTCCTGGCACTTAATCTTTCCATTTTATTTCAGACAACTCGTCTTTTGTATTTCGCCTCAGTAATTTCACTTAGGCATCACAGAATCTTTAAATAAAGACAAAGAAAACCGCATCTTGTTCTTGATTTTTGGTTAGGCTGAGCAGAAACCCAAGGATCGGGTTTATTTTTATTTCCCTCTAACATGATAGGAGGCAGAGACATGAGAAAACTCAAACCCCACTGATAATATCGCTTTCTCTGTATGCCCACATGGTGTGTGTGTGTGTGTGTGTGTGCGTGCGTGTGCAACCAATGTTAACTTTGGAAGCTTGTCAAACTTCTGTTTACAGATGGGGGCATAGAAAGCAGATGTTTCTGTGTTTACTGACAGGGTCCTTGTGTGTTTTAATGAGGGCTGCCTCTCAAGCATGAGTTATATTTGTCAGTTAGTTCTGAGATTTCATCTTTATTTTTCTGAAGCAATTCAGATCATATTACCCTTAACACGAAATCAAAGTATCCCCAAACACCCAACATATCAGTATTTTCAAGTTTTCAATCATCTCTGAGTTCTTCAGTTCCCACATCCCAAGGGCAATGGATGCCATCATGTGAGGGGACTACCGGTGATGCACAGCGCACCTCGATGTCCTGTCATGGTGGGGCTGATCCTGCTCATCCCTCCTTGTCCCGTGGATCCCCAACTCCCCAGGCTCTGCTCCCTCTGGTCCCCAGCCTGAACACACCACTTCTGTGAGCCCAGATGTCCCCGTGTCAGTCAGTCCGCCGGTGCTAGCCCAGCGCTGAAGACTCTTCATCACCCTCCACTGACTTGGCCAGAACCAGTTCCCAGTCCTGCCTGGGGTTCATGCTGAATTCTACTGGGATGTGTTCTCTACTGACCTTCTAGAATCTTCTGGGTCATGGATATTTTTTAAATCAGCTTTATTGAAGGATAATTTATAAACCATAAAACCCACAAATATGAAGTGAACCTTTAAAGGAGGTTTGAAATATGTGTCCAACAGTGAAACTACCGTTTCATTTGTGATCCAGACAATTTCCATCCTTCCAGAAGGTTCTTCATGGTCCTTTCACAGTCAGTCCCCACCGACTGCAATAACGTTTCAGGAGTAGAATTTATTGATTCTTTACTCACATATGACATCCAGTGCTCACCCCTCCAGCAACCCTCAATTTGTTCTCTGTATTCAAGAGTCTCTTATGGTTTACCTCCCTCTCTGTTTTTATCTTATTTTTTTCATCCCTTCCTCTATGTTCAACTGTTTTGTTTCTTAAATTCCACATATGAGTGAAATCATAGTATTTGTCATTCTCTGACTCACTTATTCCACTTAGCAGACTACATATCCATTTTTTTGCAAATAGCAAGATTTCATTCTTTCAGACTTCTGAGTAATATTCCAGTGTGTGTGTGTGTGTGTGTGTGTGTGTGCATGTGTGTGCACACGCATGTGTGCATGCACACATGTATCATGTCTTTTTTATCCATTCATCAGTTGATGGACATTTAGGCTTTTTCCATAATTTGGTTACTGTTATTTATTAAAGTTTATTTATTTTTGATAGAGAGACCACTAGTGAGGGTGAGGAAGAGAGAGAGAAGGAGAAAGAGAGAATCCCTGGCAGGCTCCACACTCTCAGTGCAGAGCCTGACTCGGGCCTCAAACTCATCAAACATGAGATCATGACCCAAACTGCAATCAAAAGTCAGACACCTAGTTGACCGAGCCACTCAGGCACTCCCACAATTTGGCATTGTTGATACCGCTGCTATAAGCTTGGAGCGTACGTGCCCCTTCAAATCAGCATTTTTGTTTCCTTTGGATAAATACCCAGTAGTGCAATTCTTTGGTCATAGGGTAGCTCTATTTTCCAGTTTTTTGTGAAACCTCCATTCCGTTCTCCAGAATGGCTGCACCAGTTTGCATTCCCAGCAGCAGTGCAAGAGGGCTTCCCTTTCTCCACATCCTTACCAACACCTGCTGTTTCCCGAGTTGTTAGTTTTAGCTGTTCTGACAGGTGTGAAGTGCTATCTCATCATGGTTTTGATTTCTATTTTTATGATGATATGTTGAGCATCTTTTCATTTGTCTATTAGTCATCTGTATGTCTTCTTGAAAAGTGTCTGTTCATGTCTTTTACCCATTTCTCAACTGGATTATTTGCTTTTTGGGTGTTGAGTTTTGTAAGTTCTTTATAGATTTTGAATACTAACCCTTTATCTGTCATTTGCAAATATCTCCTCCCAGTCTGTCGGTTGCCTTTTAGTTTTGTTGACTGTTTCCTTTGTTGTTCAGAAGTTTTTTATCTTGATGAGGTCCCAGTAGTTCATTTTGGTTTTGTTTCCCTCGCCTCCAGAGATGTGTCACTGTCCAGTTTTCTCAACACCATTTGCTGAAGAGACTGTGTTCTTTCCCATTGGATATTCTTTCCTGCTTTGTCAAAGATCAATTGACCATACATTTGTAGGTCCATTTCTGGGTTTTCTATTCTGTTTCTATTCTGTTTAGAAATAAAGTGAAATCTGCCTTGGGAAGTGTGTGGAATGCCTTCATAACAGTGCTCTAACAAGACTGATAATATTGGGGGTTGTATGAAAAACTCAGAGAGGTTTCAAATTGATCTGAGTGTCTGTTTTTGTGCCAGGACCATCCTGTCTTGATGATGACAGCTCTGTGATACAGTTTGAAGTCTGGAACTGTGATGCCTCCAGCTTTGGTTTTCACTTTGAATCAGTATTGATTCAATACTATATCCTTTATTCAGTTTTTATTGTTGTTTTGTTGTATTTCACTAATGTCTTTCTTCTGTTCCAGAATTCTATCCATGATACCGCATTACGTTTAGGCATGTTTGCTTGGGCTTCTTTCAGCAATGACAGTTTCTCAAAGTTTCCTTTTTTTTTTCTTAACTCTGACAGCTTTGAGGGGTTCCATAAAATATTTGACCAGCATTCAACACGTACCTCTCTATAGCAGACACAACCTGTGTGCAGAACGTAAGCCAGGGCACAGAAGAGCTAAATTGCACCGTCGGCCAACTGGACCTAACTGAGGTTTAAACAGCGCCCCCCCCCCCCTCAACAGATCATGCTCGTTCTTCTCAAATGCATGTGTCATACTCATCAGGTCCATATCTCTGGTCATAAAGCAAACCTTAACTAAGGGAAGAGAACTGAAATAATATAAACTATCTTTTCAGATACTAACAGAATCAAACTACAAGCCAATAAGAGAAAGATACCAAGAAAATCCCCAAATACTTGTAAGTGAACCAATATACTTTTAAATGATCTATGGGATGGAGAGGAGATGTCAAAGGACATTGAAAGTATTCTGAATAGAAATAAAGTTAAATCTGCCTTGGGAAGTGTGTGGAATGCCTTGATAACAGTGCTCTAACAAGACTGATAATATTGGGGGTTGTATGAAAAACTCAGAGAGGTTTCAAATTAGAGATCCATGCTTCATCTTTCAGAATCCAGAAAGAGAAGAGGAAAATAAACAGAAATCAACAAAGGACAAGAAAATAACAGAAATAAGACAGAAATCCATGAAATTGAAGACAGAAAAACCATCGAGAAAATGGAAAAACTGAAAGCTGCTTCTTTGAAATGATCAATAAAATTGACAAACTTCTAGGTAGGTTGGCAAAAAGAGAGAAAAAATACAAATCACCAATATGAAGTTTGAAGGAGGAGATATCACCTCATGGATCTTAAAGGAGTCGGGGCACTGCAGGCAGCTGTATGCTAAGAATATCATCAATTTGCCAGAAAGGGTTCAATTACTAAAAAAAAAAAGAAAAGAAAAGAAAAGAAAAAAGGACTTCATCAAAATTTAAAAATTTGCTCTCTCTAAAAGTAGGCTAACTTAAATTAAAAAAAAATGTTTATTTATTTTTTGAGAGAGAGGGAGAGAAGGACAGAGAGACAGACAGACAGAATCCAAAGCAGGCTGCAGGCTCCCAGCTATCAGCACAGAGCCCTGACATGGGGCTTGAACTCAAGAACCATGAGATCATGGCCTGAGCCAAAGTTGGATGCTTAATAAACTGAGCCACCCAGGCTCCCCAAGGAGGCTAACTTAAAATAATGACACGCAACCTGTAGAAGATAAAATATTTGTAAATTGTATATCTGAAAATGGACCTGTATTCAGAAAAAGTGTATTCTATGTAATATATATACACATGTAATATATAAAAATATGACCCTCCCCAAACCACACAACCCAGTTAAAAACGGGCAAAATAATCGGGCAGACGATTCACTAAAGAAGAAGCAAATAGCACATGAAAAGATGCTCCGTGTCATTAGCTATTAGGGAAATGCAGACTCAGACCACGATTAGCCAGTGCCACGGCAGCCAGAGTAGAAAACAGAGACAATCCCACGCGCTGGAGAAGATGTAAGACGAAATAGAATGCGCTCTGGCCGCGACGCGGAGTACTGACCGTCAGTAGCAACAAGGAACGTGCTGCTCTGACAGTGGCGGCTTGAGCATCTCAAAGGCACTGCGCTGAGGGAGAGAAGCCAGGTTCAAGGCGCCGGACCGCGGGGCCCATTTATATTCAGAGACATTCTCAGGCAGAACCATAATGACAGGGGATAGATCGGGGTGGCGAAGGGTCAGAGTAAAGAGGAAGAGGCGACTGTGAAGGGACGGAGGGAGGGCACGGGGAGCTTCGGGTGTGCTGGAGCTGCTCTCTGTCGTGTCTGCGATCACGTGTGCACATGTGGACACGCGTGCACACCACTGCACGCCAAAAAAGGCATCTTACCATACGAGAGCTTAAAGACGAAAGCCAAGGGGAAAACCAAATGGCCGGCGGTGGTGGACAGCGAGGTAACGATGCTGCCGCTTGCTAAGATATTAAACGGATAATCATGAAGGTTGCGGCCACCTGGGAAAGCAGATTTGTATAATACGAAGCGCAATGCGTTGTACTGTGAGATTGTGAATTACATTTAATCGTATGTAAAATTTTGGCCTGGAAAAAGTAAAAGGGGCTGGGCAGAGTGATAAAACGCATCGGCTTTGCAGGATTATGGGTGATTTTCTCTCATGTTCTTTTTTCCAGAACTGTTAGACTGATGGTCTATAAGTTTTAAAATGTTAAAAATAATTTGGAAATTGAAATATTAAATTTTGCTGTAATTGGAAGAACGCATACTAAACCTCAACCAGAAACGCATATATGAAGATATAAAGTGCATCTTATGTTTAATTAATCATCAGCTACCTACAGGCTGGCATGAATGTCTTCGTTTTCGGAGATGTGATTTTTTTATAACACGATTCACATCACAGCGATGAAATCAAGGTTTTACCAATAAAGTACCATCTACAGGAACTTGAGACAAAAATGAAGAAGTTTGTGAATAGAGACATTGTGTCTGAATGAATAATTCTACAATGAGTACTTTTAACATGGCGAAAATAATAGTATGGAAACTAAAGCCTTATTTTCAGAGCTAAGGAGTATTCAGCATAAGGAAACTTGATTTTGTTTCATTAGATAGGGGAAGGACCGAATTTCTACTTTATTCTTTTCGACATTTATTTCTTCTGGTAAAAGACAAAGGAGCCTGGGTAGTTGAGAATCAGCGCCCATCATTTACTTATCAGTTCAGCTTCCACAACATCTCGAAAGGTGGATTACCCAAGATTTTCCCACTCTCGGGCTCTGCGGGAGGTGGTGGCTCGTGTCCGCCACAAGGCACCTGGAGACCTCGGGGGCAGGTGTGTCACCAAAACATCTTCTCAGCCACAGAACAAGGGGGGTGGCCACAGCGTTTCATCACAAGAATAAGTAACCCTGGCCAGTGTTGCTGAAGTTGTGGCTGATGAGGAGTGTGTGTGTGTGTGTGTGTGTGTGTGTGTGTGCACGCGCATGCGCGCGTGGATGCATGCACGTGAGTACATGATCACACACACACACACACACACACTCTGCACACTTACAGTGAGCAACCGCACAGACACTTCGGTTGCCTGGTCGTCACACACCAACGCCGGAGACGGGGACACGGAAATAGAGATCAGTCCGGATCGGTGGAATCCCAGAAAGGAGAGGAAGAAGGCACTTCGTTGGGCCAGAGGCCGGGTCTCAAAAGAGCACCGATGCACCCCCATGAAACAAAACGCAGCAAACATGGGCAGCCCGAGGGGAGCACCGCGGGGAGCTGCAGGGCAGAGTCTGGGGAGGCGGCGGCCCATTTGCAGCCCGAGGGGCCTGTGGCTTCTCCCCTCCCGCCTCTCGCCGGTCTTCTGTCTGACGGAGCGCTGATGTGACCCATAATTGCCGCAGACCCGCAGCGGGCTCTGAGAGGCATTCTGAGTGCGGCGCCCAGGCGGCCTCCATCTGCCGCTGCCTCCTGGGCCTCCCATGGGGGGACCTGGCTAATTTTTCAGTCAATTAGCAGAGGGCCGCTTTTGTTCTGCCGGCGCAGCCCCTGGGCTCTGCTTACACCGGGAGCCGGCGTTCAGATGGGCTGGGGTTGGAGAAGCATATTGTGTTGGTTTTTTCCGTGACCTTGTGACACCGTTGGGCAAACGTGATCCCAGTCATCTCGGCGATTTGCTAAAAAGCCAGGCCAGCTTCGCTTTCATTGTTGTCATGTCTGAGTGTGCACACGCGGGGCGGAGGGGACCCGCCCAGGAGCCGCCTCAAATCGACAGCGAGCTTGTATTTTCTGTCCCTGTTTCAAGTTGATCAGTTTGTTCGCTGTTTGATCCTGTTACCTTGACTTGGGCAAAGCAGGGGTTCAATGATGCAGGGACGGATGTATGGGGTAAAAACAGTTTATTCCATTGAATAAAAGGCAGAGGCGGCGTGCTTCCCACAGGTGGCAGGCGGATTGCTGCTCTGGCCTTGGTCACTTCCGAGCCAGCGGTATCTCGGCCTGTATGACCCTCAGACCTCAGTCACCCCTTGACTCAGTTTCCCTGGGCAAGATGGGAGGAGATGCAATGTGGGAAAAGGCGGGTTTGTCTGAGGGATCCCCAGGGCCCGCCCACAGCCGCCGGGGGCTTCCAGTGACCCGCCCTGTGCCTCCTGCGGCTCCACTCTGGGACCCAGCATGTACCCCTGTCCCTCCTCCTGCCTCCAGGGCCTCCAGCCCTTGCCCGGCACATTCTCCCGGACAAGCTGGGAAACACGCCCAGTTCCCCAACGCCCTGTGTTTCACTAATCACATCACGGCCCAGGGAAGGACTCCCAGGACGTTCATCGGGGGGTTGCACGCTGACCACATGCTCCATGGTCCCTTCCGAGCTGTCACGCGGCCAGCAGTGGGCCTCTGTGACTCTAACTTGGGCTTTTTTTCCCATTTTCCTCTAAAATAAAAGCTCTCAGGGCACCTGGGTGGCTCAGTCGGTTGAGTTGTCCAACTTTGGCTCAGGTCATGATCTCACGGTTCATGAGTTCAAGCCCCGTGTGGGGCTCTGAGCTGGCAGTTCAGAGCCTGGAGCCTGCTTCCTGTTCTGTGTGTGTCTCTCCCTGACCCTCCCCTGCTCACTCTCTGGACCACTCTCTCAAAAATAAATACACATTAAGAAATAATAAAATAAGATAAAATAAAATAAAATAACAACCTGCCTTTCTTTTCTATCGTGCTTAAAAAAAGGTGGAAGTCCAAGCACACATTCATAGAGAGAATCCAGCCCCAGGAGTCCTCCCCCTCCACCTGGGAAGAGCTTGGCCTCCCCCACCAGCCCCGGGGATGGTGATTCCTCTAACCAGTGGAACTCTCCTTCCTCAGGGGGAGGGGGGAGGGCCCGGAGGCGGTGGGCCCCCCTCCTGGGAAGATCCCAGGACCTCGTGCTTCGCCCCTGCTCTTGGCGTGCGCTCACCTGCAGGGCCGCCAGCCGGCTGCCCCCCTCCGCTCTCATCTCCAGGCCCGGAGACTCTATCTCTCTGTAGTTAATAAATATACTTTTCCTCAGTGTTAAGCAATAAAATATTCACTGGGTCTGAGCCGGGGTTAACAGGTCTCTGAAAATTTCATCACATGACAGCGTGTCCTGCATAATCCCTGCCGCTGTCTCGTGTTCCGGGGCAGAATCGGCCCTGCGTGTCACCGTAATAGTCCAGAATTACACTTGTACCGCTGTCCCCGGCATATGGGGCTGTGTGCACCCCCAGGCCCGGCCCCTCTCTTGCACGGCTTCAATGATAACATTTGGAAACCCGGCTCCAGTGGAGTGTACTCTCCTTCCTCGGCGGTGACAAAAAGGCCATCAGAGGCCGACCCGATGGCCAGTCACGATGCTCTTTCCTGGGCAATGAGGGAGCTCCTTCTTCTTCATAACGCCCGTGCCCTGGGGGCGGGAGCAAGCCTCCACTTGATTACACCGTCTTCCTCTTAAGTGCCCAGTTGGCGGAGGCCTTCAGCTGCGCAGGTTTCTGGGGGGCCCCTCGCTGCTGGCCAAGCACATTGATTGCGGGACAGTGGCGGCCGGAGGATGTGGGCAGGTAGTGGAGGGGAGGCGATGCTGGGGACAGCCATGGGGCGCCTGAGTGGCTTTCTCAGCCATAGGCCATTAGAGCAATGGGGCAGAGGGGGTGAGCCCACGAAAGGCAGGGAGGGGCAGGCAAAGGACGGGAGGAGAACCCGACCCAGGCGAGACATGACAGGGTCCGACTGCGGGAGCTCAGGGACAAGTGAGGGGCCTGCCCTGAGTCCGGGGCTGGTAAGTGCAGTCTTATTTGCGGATGAGGAAGCCAAGGTCAGAAGCCAAGGTCGGGCACCATGGCGCTGGGCGCGGGTTGCGCTGGGCTCCGGCCTCCCTGCCCGTCTGCACTTCCGCTCCACCCCCGCTGGGGCATCGCCTTGTGCTCTTGTCTGGGGAAGGCGGGGCCCTGCTAACACCCTCGGCTTCGGGGGAGACTGAGCCCCACATGCTGTGAGATCTGTCCAGATTTCAGGGGAAGCTCTACCTGCTCGTGCCTCAGAGCCCAGGCATGGCTGGGCACCAAGGGCGCTGATGCTGGGGTCAGCACCGGCCATGCCTCTGCCGCCACTATTTGCAGCGTCAAGGACGAGTTTCCTGGGTCCCTCAGTGCCAGCCTGGCCTTTCTTCGCAGAAAGCGGTCACGTTCAGGATTGTTGCTCAGCCGGCTGTCTTCCGCTAGCTGCGCCTTTGAACTTGTGGGTCAGCACATCCTTGTGCGGTTTGCTGGCTCTGCCTCGCCCTTGGCCCATCCTGCTTCTGCGGGTCCCCGCGTAGCATCAGCTCGGTGCGCGGCTGCCAGGCAGGGGTGTGTCCTCTTCAAGTTGGCGTCCTGCCCACGCAGCCTGGTGAGCTGTGGCACCACGCTTTCCCGGGGACCCTGGGCCCTGCGCTGTCCCCGCCAGTCGTGAGGCCGGGGCTGACGTTGGCTCTGCTTCCAGGTCCCCTGAAGCGCCCGTGAAGGGGCGACAGAGACATCAGGGAGCAACAGCGGGGCGCGGCCCACACAGGGCCTCAGTGCGAGGACTCGGCGGCAGGGCCGGGGCCACCCCGCTGGCTCCGTCCTCGACGGGGCGCTCGCTCCGCCCTTGAAATACGTTCCTTTCTCTTAAGGGCAGTAAAACGCACACGTAGGAGCGGCCGCTTACGAACTCACACGCCTTCACGCGGCGCACAGTGCTGTGTAAACACCCCCGACCGAGGCTCCAAAACACGCCCCCTCCCCTCCCCCGGGCGGCTCCTCATCCGCTCTGTCTCTGCCCAGGTGCCCGCCCCGGGCCCGGACGCGCTGTATGAAGCGGCTCACGCAATACGTGCCCTTCCGCGTCGCCCGCCTTCGCCAGCGTCCTGTTGGCGAGGCCCCTCCACACCGCGGCACGTGTCAGGGCTTCATCCTTCTGACGACTGTACACCATTCCACCGTGTGGGTAGACCGCATGTTAGCCCCTCGTCACTGACGGGCACGTGGGTAGTTTCCCAACCTGGGTCACAGTGACTGTGGCTACTGTGAACATCTGTTCACAAGAGGGCAAGTGTTTGACTCTCTGTTTCCTGTTCTTCCCATGTGTGCCGAACAATAGGAGTCCTGGATCATATGGTTATTCTTTTTATGTATATAAAGCTTATTTATTTATTTTGAGGGGGAGGGGCAGAGAGAGAGGAGAGGCAAGAATCCTAGGCAGGCTCTGCGCTTTCAGCACAGAGCCTGACTCGGGGCTCAAGCCCACGAACTGCAGGATCATGACCTGAGCCAAATCCCGACACTTAACCGACTGAGCCCTGCAGGCGCCCCTCATATGGTTATTCTATGTTTCACACTTAAAGGACCAGGACCAGAATATTGAGGACCTCACACTGTGAGCTCTTATAAGGACGGGCTCGCCCAGTAATCCCTTCTGGGCCAGTGAGGGCTCCGGGCCACTGGCCCTGCCCGTGCACGGAGGGAGCACCTCCTCTATCAAGCGTCAGCAGGGCTGTGGCTGTGCGCGGTCTGGTTCGCTGCAGGATCAAGTCTGATCTCTGTAGTCCTCAGAGCCAGAGAAGCCAAAGCTGCTGCGGTCGCATGTTTGTCCCTGCCCTACAGTAACGTTAGCTGCGCGGCGAGGAGGTGGTCATGGGGTCATTTACGGCTTCTGTGTCACTAGGGGATTGAGTTGCCCAGTTTGGACCGTAGGAATTCATGTGGTAGTTTAGGGGCGCCTGGGGGGCTCAGTTGGTCTAGCGGCAGACTTCGGCTCAGGTTGTGATCTCACGATTTGTGAGTTCGAGCCCCACATCGGGCTCGCTGCTTTCGGTGCAGAGCCTGCCTCAAATCTTCTGTGTCTCCCTCTCCCTGCCTCGCCTCCGCTCACACCCTCTCTCTCAAAGCTAAACAAGCATTAAAAAAAAGTCAAAGGCTATAAGGATACAGTAGTTTAAAGTTAGCCTAGATCTAAATAGTCCCAAGCCTTAAACACTGGCCCTTACAGCCTAATTGTTGTACCTTTGATGTGAAGCTGAGATTTCTAGTTAACGCTGAGCTTTGCAGCTCATGTTTTGTATTGTGTTTCAGATTCTGGTACAGCCGAGAAATCATGTTAATTTTCAAGGTTTTCTGTGATAGACGTTCAATCTGAATTCAGGGTTAAAGTAGCACCCACACCCGTGCGTTTTCCGGTTGAGAAGGGACAAGGACTTAGCAGGTGCACAGTGGGACCCTGAGGCCCTGGATGGCCTTGTCTGTCCACCGGGATGACATACGGTGTTTGTACTACGATATTTACCTCATTTAAGAAGTCCTCACCCTCTGCAGCGTTTTGTAAGCGGGTCACTTCACTGATCGCCCACCACCCCCCTGGGTGAAGTCACACCATTATTTATCATAAAAACACGACTCTCCCCGGTGTACTTTCTCAGGCCGTGATTAGGTTTTACCAGGCGTCTGCAACTTTCACGCTTTCACACTGGAGCTCAAACCCTGCAAGTGGGCCGTCCTGTCACATGTGAACTTGAACTTGCACTGAAGGCCGGTGGAGAGGGCCTGCTGTTCTAGGTCTGGCTGTCTGCACCCTAGGCCAGAGTTTTTATGCATAAGAAGAACGTGATGGACAACATACAAGGAATGACAGTTCTCTCACGAGGATAATTTGGAGCCAGCAAGACAGAATTCGCACTCCGAGCTGGAGCTGGGCCCTCGGGTGCCTCTGGGGGCACTCTCCACCTTCCGTCACTGCTGTGCTTGCTGAAGGCCATTCCAGCGTCCAGCTCTCCGGGGACTGCCGTGCAGTCCGCAGCACATCGTTTGGGCAACTTTGTGTCCTCCGGGGGTATTTTTAACTAGGATCAAAAAAACCCTTTATTTCTCTTTTTAAAAAAAATGTTTATTCATTTATTTCAAGTGAGAGAGTGAGCAGGGTAGGGACAGAGAGAGAGTCCCAAGCAGGCCCCATGCTGTCAGCACGGAGCCCGACACGGGGCTCGGGCCCACAAACCGTGAGATCATGACCTGAGCTGAAATCAAGAGTCAGAGGCTTCACTGACTGAGCTGCCCAGGTGCCTTGGGAACAAAAAACAAAAACAAAAACAAAAACCCACACACACAAAAGCTTTCTGACTTAAAACGAAGTCTGAGCAATAGGATATAAGAATGTGTGTGTGTGTGTGTGTGTGTGTGTGTGTGTGTTTGCATATGTGTGTATGTGCCTATTTGTGTGTGTGTGCATGTGTGTCTGTGTGTGCCTGGGTGTCTCTGTGTGTGTCTGTGCATGGATGTGTGTCCCCGGGGCTGTCTGTGTGTCTGTGTGTGTTTGTGTGTGCATGTGTGTCTGTGTGTGCCTGGGTGTCTCTGTGTGTGTCTGTGCATGGATGTGTGTCCCTGGGGCTGTCTGTGTGTCTGTCTGTGTGTCTGGGAGATAAAAGAATGATGTATGAAGTCGCAGTGCTGACTCTCACACGGCTTACCCAGGGGCCATCGGTCAGTGGCTTCATCCAAATTTTGGGTTCAGTTTTATATGGTAATAAAATTAAAATGAAATATAATGTTAGCTTATATTTTTCCTTCCTTTGCAGAGAAACTAAGGAAACCAAATCCAAAGTTCCTTCTTTGAGGAACCCTCAGTGTGCCTCCACATTAACCTCCTTACACACATGAACATACGCGGTGGAGGTTAAGGAATTGAAATGTCGCACAGAAGTGAAGAGTGTAGAAATAAAGAAAACGTGGAGGCAGGGAAATTTCCAGAAGGATGGCGTCAATCTGAATAAGACTGCCAGAACCACCATGATCTTCTTGGGAAAAGTATTCTTTAATCATAATTCTTTACAATGTGTAATTGTATATGTATACACAATTCTGTACTACTATGGAATGATGATTTGAAGGCTTCATGCCAACAAAAAAAGGTGGACCTGTAAACATTCTCTGTATTTTAGCTCTTCCTTCGCTGTTGGTTTCACTATGGCCGGCTTCAGTGTTTTACAGAACTCACTTGTCCCAAAATGCTGGGCAGAGCCCTGCACCTGCTTCGGGATTGTTTTGTTTCTTTCTTTTTTGTTTAAACATTTTTTTTATATAGTTTATTTTTGAGACATAGAGAGACAGGGCATGAGTAGGGGAGGGGCAGAGAGAGGGAGGCCCAGAAACCGAAGCAGCTCCAGGCTCTGAGCGGTCAGCACAGGGCCTGACTCAGGGCTTGAACCCACGAACCATGAGATCAGGACCTGAGCCGAAGTCCGAAGCTTAACCGCCTGAGCCCCCAGGCGCCCCACGGGATTGTTTTGTTTCAGCCCCAACCATCCCTAGACCCAGACTCCTGCTCTAATTGCAGGGCACGGAAATCCGAAGGCGGAGGCAAGCGGAGGGCGGGTGTTCTGTGAGCAGGGGGGTGTTGCACACATTGTGAGTGTGCGTGCACGTGGGCGTGGGAGTGTGGCGCTGCACAGTCCGGCGTTAACTCCTGGCCTGCACAAGTGGAGATGGGATACAGAGTTCGCCTGTAGACGCTCAGTCGGGGAGATTCACGGCTTGATCGGAATCTGGGGGGAGGTCAGCTCTGTCTGGGCTGAGGTGCCTCCCCCGCCCTCATGGGGATGCCCTAGCCGCCCACGTGGTTGGCGTCTTCAAGGAGGTGACTGTGGTCACACAGAGTCATGCGCATGGATCTCTGACCCTGTATAACCAGCACCCCTACGAAGGACGGAGAGACCCCCGAGCCCTCTCTCTTCACGGGGGGGGAGGATGCAGCAACAAGACGGCCCTCCAGTCTCGAGCCTGGAGGATGGGTCGCAGCAGAAAGCAGGCCCCGCCGCCTCGGTGAGAACACGGGCCACGGGGGCTCAGGCCTCCCAGTTGGCCGCACATTGTCACAGCAGATGCAGGAGGCTGGCCCCAGGGGAGGACACGGGGGCCCCGGCAGCGGCCGTGGGTGGCCCTGGGGTGGCTCCCCCTACACCCAGCGCCACATAGACTTCAGAGTCACCGGCTGTGCCCGCAGTTGCCGGAAAAGGGCCCTTTTTGTGAGTCCACCCTGAAAGTTCACTCGTGTCCCCGAACTGGGTTTGCCAAGGTCCAGGGTCCCTGCTGGTGTCAGCGCCGGGCTGTGAACTATTGAGGTCATTCTCATTCTTCTTGCATTTCTCTTTTCAAATGTTTATTTATTTTGAGAGAGAGAGAGAGAACGAACAGAGGAGAGCGGTGAGAGAGAGAGAGAGGGAGACAGAGAACCCCAAGCAGGCTCCGCACTGTCAGCACAGAGCCGGACACAGGGTTCGAACTCACAAACCCTGCGATCACAGCCTGAGCTGAACTGAAGTCAGGCACTAACCGGCTGAGCCCCAGGCGGCCCATTCTTCATTTCATTCAGAGAGAAGCAATGAGCACCACTTACGGGAAGGCAAAGGGGCAGTCTCGGGGGTCAGTGTGGGCCAGCGTGGTGCTACTCTTCTGCGGGGCTCACGAAACTGTGAGAATATATTTAACCCCAGTGGGGATGTGGCGTCACTGCACACCTGTCCTGAGTCGGGGGAGGCAGAATCACAGACCCCAAGCGTTTGCTCATCCTACGTAAGGAAAACCCCTCAGAGATGAGCTCTAGACTGGAATCCTCATGTTAACAGGGAAAGAATCGATGGCAGAGTGGGGTTGAGTGCCGACCCCTGCGCCCTGGGGAGTCGGCGCCCCGCGCCCTGGGGAGTCCGCCCCGCGCCCTGGGGACTCCGTGAGGAGGAGAGGCTTCCAGAGGACCCTGCAGGACTCTGCAACCTTGGACTCCTCCCACCCCTACCCTACAAACATGCTGTAGCCTCTTCTTTTTTTCTTTGTTTTACAGGATTGCAATTTCTTTATTATTATATTTCTATGGAAACTGAGTATTACATGTGCAATTAAAAATTAACTTTGTTTTTATTTTATTTATTTATTTATTTACATCCAAGTTAGTTATGATTTCAGAAGTAGATTCCGGTGACTCGCCCCCTACGTGTTACACCCAGCGCTCACCCCAGAGAGTGTGTTCCTTCATGCCCCTCGATCATCCGGCCCATCCCGGCACTGACAGCCCCTCTAGAACCCTCCGTTTGTTCTCTGTATTGAAGAGTCTCTTCTGTTTTGTCCCCTTCCTTGTTTTATCTTTGCTTCCCTTTCCTTACGTTCATCTGTTTTGTATCTTAAATTTCTCATGAGTGAATTCATACATTTGTCTCTTCTCTGACTAATTTCACTCAGCATCATACCCTCTAGTTCCACCCCCGTAGTCACAAATGGCAAGATTTCACTTTTTTTTAATTGCTGAGCAGTACTCCATTGTATATACATATATACACACCACATCTTCTTTACCCAGTCATCCGTCGGTGGACACTCGTCTGTCGATGGACACTTGGATGTAGCCCTTTCTGAACAAAATATCTAGGCCGCGGCTCATCAGCATCAGCTCTCTAACCTCAGAAGGTTGTGCCTTTCTAGACTTTTTTCTACTGAATTTATCCACATTCTAATTAGACTGACTTTTTAGCTGCATGATGGTCAATTCATGCCCAGGAATGGAGGTTGATGCCAAGCACCAACACTGAAATATGAAGGCTGGTTTGAACAAAGCTGGGGGCAGGATGCAAGGGTCTCCCTGAAGGAGGGCGCTGGCATGGGGAGACAAGGTGCAGCTGTGAGCCTGGGACCCTGAAAGCAAGGGATACGGCCAAGCCAATCAGACGGGCCACGGGGTCCCTGCTCCGGGGCGGGCCCAACGACGTCCCTGCTTATCATGCAGAAGCCGGGGTGGGGGGTGGGGGTGGGGGGGGACCGCAGCCAGAGGGCTGGGCGGACGGTTTTGCAGATGACCACGTAAGCTGGGGAGCACCTGGAGCAGAGATGTGTCCCACAGAATGGGGAGCACAGGGACTTCTGACTGATGACATGATGGACGAGGGAAGTCTGGAGTCAGGAAGCAAGCAGGCAGATGAGAGGTGGTGCTCACAGTCTGCACAGTGGCCTCCGAGGCAGTGACGGGCGAGGGAGGGGCATGAGCTCCTGGAGGCCCTCATATCGATCTGGTTTTATCCACCTTGAGGAGGTGAGGTGGGGGACACTGGGTGAGTGGAGGGAAGAGCAGACGCTCACTGGGTTGAGACGGAGGAGAGACCGGGAGGAGGTGTGGCCGGGTGCGGGGCCGCCCACGGGGCAGTTGAAGTACTAAGAATGAGTGAGAAACGCAGTGTTGCAGGGGTAAACTATTTCTCTCTGGAAGCGTGATCGATAACCGTCATCTCTCTTTCTAGGACATGGAGGCGTCGCCAAGCGGGGCTGATAAACTCTCTCGTCTTGCCTGTGTGGGGACATGGCTTCTGCCGCGGGCCAGTCGGTCACACGAGAAGGAGCAGCGCCTTCCGTCGGCACAGGGTTCCCGGCACCCCGTCACGTGTCCGAGCACCTCTGATTTCAAGCAAACACGCTATGTGTATAATTATTCCCATTTTACACATGAGGAACCTGAGGCTCTCAGAGAAAAAGCAATGGTTCTCATCACCGGGGAGTAAGAAATGATTGTTTCCAAACTAATGCTTTTCCCCAAACTCCCCAGACAACTCCTGTAAGAATTGGACCCTCGAACAATAGGCTAATCTAAGCCTCCTTGATGTCGGGCATTTCATAAAGCTCGTCTGGTGGAAGCCTCAGGTGCATTCAGGAGAGAGTGAGGTGCGGCGAGCAATGAGGAGGGGCCCTGAAATGCGGCAGCCCCCACCCCGCTGCAGGAGTTCACACGCACGGGAAGGGCCCGGGCGGCCCCAGAAGGCAGAGGGTGGGGTGAGAAAACAGTGAGCCGGCTTCACTCGGATCACAGCCACCTGTCCCCCCGGCACACGTGCACACACGCGCACACACGTGCACACACCCCAACACACACGCACGATTACTGATTGTGGTTCTGGAGCGTGAGCCGGTGCAATGATCTGTTTTCACCCTTTTAATAAACACAAAGCGCCCACCGCGTTTTTGTCCGGAAATACTGAAGACCAAAGTTGTCCACCTGGATTTATAGAAAACACTACACATGAGCATCACGGATAATCAGGAAAGGAGAGAGGAGTTTTGGGGGGAGTGCGGTACCAAGAGCCAGATGGGAAACTCTGTTGGTGAGTTTTCTGTCTGTTGAATGGGAGCGTGTAGTTGGAAATGCACTTTCCAAATCACAAACGTTTATATTCAACTCAACTTGGGTAAGGATAGTTGAAAGCCACATGTGTTGCTTGGATCTGAAGATCATGAACACACGTGAAGTGCGTTCCTCCCTGGTCTTGCTCCCTGATTCTGAGGTTTCCAAGGAGCAAGTGGAAGTGATAACGCAACCAGCTTTGGCAGGAACAGACAGGATCGGCAGCAGTAGAATGTTCTAAATGAAATGCCTACTTACCTTGTGTATGTGTACCACTTGTTAAAAACATTTCTCAACGACCACGAAAGTCATTACTGGCGCCTAAGCCTTGCTGTGTGCCCAATCCGGAGGCCTGAAGGGATCTCAACTGCAGATAATGGTCTCTTGGAATCCTAACAAATTCCTGTGGGTTTTAAAAATTGTATCAGTAGTCACATAAAACAAAACGCACTGTGACATTTGACACTGACTCCTTGTTTTTCGTTTTGAAAAAGAGGACGTAACACTTTAGAACAAGAAACCATGCTTACGATTCCTAAGTTATTGGTAACTTCTGACGCGGTTGGGTGCTTATTCCATCAACCTTGCAGAAGACTTGTGTAAAATATCTAACTGGCGGGTTCTTTTGCACAGTTAAGACGACAGTGAAACACGATCAAGGAGAAGGAAGGCAGCCTCCTTTCGCACACACACAAATGTGGCAGAGATTCTTTCCAAACTGTTCAAATAAACTACCATTTGAGGCATACGTAACTAAGGGAAAAACACACTGTGTATTATATTTCCCAGTATGTGAATCTGGATTCCTTTGTTCGTTTTCCCCAGGAGGTAAAGGGGCTATGTCTCTAGTAGTTGAAAACAATGAGGATTATCGAATAATAAGATGACTTCATAGAACGGTTTTCAAATTCTAAAAAAGTCTGCACGCCAAAATATGCTGAAAGATATTGATCAACGGACCACACCTGAGTGACCGCCCATGCCAGTGCGACAGCGCTCCCGGGCGCACCTTCGCGAGGCTGAGTCATGCGTCTGTGTGCCTGACGGATGGCAGGTGGGCTTCGTTTCCACTGTGATCGTGTTGTAACACACACCCCCCGGAGGAGACAAGGGGAGCTGGGAGGGCCCTTTCGGAGAGGTGCGAAGGGTCGATATCAAACAGGGACGGGCGGCGACATTCAGAGTGCTGAGATCCACGTCAACGTGCTCTCCCCGGCGAGCGGCCTCCCCTGTGGGCTGTAGAGGCATCCGAAGCGGCACGCAGGCCTTGCTGAGGGTGTGTGAGGCCACGCCCCCACCCCCCGAGGGCCGCACCCCCGCACCCCGAGCCCCAGGAGTCCAGGGGGCAGCCGCCGAGACAGACTCAGCAGAAAGCAGGTTCTCAAAGACCGGAAAGAATGTTGTGAGGAGATACATACTTTGGAAGGATAGATAAGTGAGTCACAGAAGGTATTTTGCCGTCAGATTTGCCCCCTCTGATGGGAAAATAAGGCAGTTAGCTTTTGCATTTCTCTGTACCCACCATTAGGATTTAGCGTTGGCAGCGGATGAGGGGGGATGGGGGTGGGGACAGACACCAGGGTGGGCGTGCGGGGGTGCTGGGCCGTGGGAAGACTCCCGCCTGCAAATGAGCGAAGTCTGCAATGTCCCCAGGGCTAGTGGGAAGACAGGTTCGAAGTCCCTAGGGCGGTGGGGAGCTGGCTTTCTGCTCTCTGGTTGGTCCTCAGAGGTGAGCAGCTTCTGTCACTGGAATTCGAGCTCTGGAGAATTTGCTCACTCAGCACAAGGGAGGTGAAACGGGGCAAGGCCAGCTGCCCTCAGGGGACCAAGTGGGCTGATCAAAGACCAACCCCCTGTGACAGCCCAAGGACTGCATACTGGGAAGACCACCTGTCCCTCCAGGACTTACTGGGAGTGAGGCCCCTGAAACTTTGCTGGGAATCTGAGAGGGAGAGGTATTTCCAGGAAGGCCTAGATGGAGTTTTCTTCCATGTAGATAAAGTAAGTTCAGAAATAGATTTTTTTGGCCAAAAATAACAGCCCCCCAAATTTAAGTCAACTTAGACATACACATACAAATATGCGTGTGCAAATATATGCATACACATAAATGTACGTACTACGGGTATTCACACAAGTACACACACGTATGTATGCATGTAAATACATGTGTGTGTGTGTGTGTATAGTCATATGCACAGATCTTCACTTTACAATTCAATGGGTTTTACACAATACCCAGATCAAGAAAAACAACTTCCTAAAAACTTAGGGGATTTTCCAACGAATAAAAACACCGTGACCCTATTCCCCAGGTATCCTGTTTCGACCTAGTCACCCTCTTCAAGGTCACATAAATGGACTCATACGATGCGTTCTCCTTCGTGTTTGACTTTTGGTCCATGTCTCTTGTTCCTGGAGTACTAGTTCTTTCCTTTTATATTTATTGTATAAATAAACCAGCATTTATTTATTTATTCTACTGTTGATGGACACTTGGGTTTTTCCATGTTCCTGTGCGTGTAGCTGCATCAGACTTCGGTGCACACATAAACTCACGTCTCCTGGGTGCGCATCTGCCAGTGGGTTCTGGGGTAGGCATACGTTTATCTCTGCTAACATACAGCCAGACCAAGGTGCTGCGCCCATTTACACTCCAACCAAGTGTGCACACATGTGCCGGGTGCACACCATTCCCATCAGCACTTGACATTCCTGGTCCTAATGTTATTGCAACCACTCTGGTAGGTGCGTATCTGTTAGTATCACATAGTGGCTTAATTTGCATATCGCTGATAGGTAATGACACTGACTCTTTTGTAGCTTATTTGCCATTTGAATGTTTCCTTTTGTGAAGTCAATATCATAAAGCACAGGTCTTTTGCTGACTGAAAACACTGGTAGGGTTTTTTTTTTTTTGGATGATTTGTCTGTTTTTATATATGATGGATAAGAACTTTTGCTGTATTGTAAATGCTTTATCCTGCTCTGTGGCTTGCCTTTCCATTTTCCTTAATGGAGCTTTGATGAACAAAAGTTTTTCATTTTGATGAAATACAAATTATTACTATGTTCTTATGTTACTGTTGCATGTGTGTGCGCATGTGTGTGTTTTATTTAAGAGGTCTTGGCCTACTCCAAGAACATGCAGATAATCTGCTATGTGTTCCTACGTGAAGTTTTGTTATGCTAGCCTTCACAATTAGTTTTGCGATTTTTTCTCAGAATAATGTGTGTATACTGTGCGAGGAAGGAGATGATGTTTTCCCCTCTCAAGGACGTGTCACGGTGCTGGCACTATGGACGGAGAAGAGGGTCCTCTCCCCCGTGAACTGCACTGGTGGCTTATTTTATTTTATCTTTTCAAATAAATTTTGTGATTTGCACGTGTGTGTGTCTGTTTCTAGACTTGCTGTTCTTTGCTGAGGATCTCCCTGTCTGCAGCATCTCCTTGTCTCGAGCTGCTGTTCCCTCACATTGTGCTATGTTCTAGACCCTTTACATGTCCATGCACACCTTAGGGTCAGCTCGCCGTGAGCACCTGAAAACAGTGCCTCCCCGGCCCAGAGGATGGAAGAGCAGGCCCTGCTGTCCTACCGCGGTGTTCAAACTGTGATGCTCAAGTCTCGCGGGGTTTTGTGCTGCTGTTGTCTCTTGTCGTATCGGTTAACGAGGGAGGAGTGTTACAGCCCCAGTCAGGGTCCTGTGTCCGTTGCTTTGTGCGTTAAAAAGTTGGAAGCCATGCTTCCAGGAAAGTAGGAGTTCACGGTTGCCGTGTCTTCCTGTCGGCCTCCGAGCCGCCCTCCGGAAGCACGTCCGTCCGTCCGTCTGCAGCCTGGGTCTCCCGGCATCCCCTCCAATGACCTCGTGCTGCCGCGCCGCGTTGTTCTGCTCAGTGTGTCTTCTCCCGTGACTCAGGGTCAACGCACCTGCCTTCTTATATTTCGTGTGCATTTGGCATACTTCCATCCTGTCTCTCTCTTTTTTTTTTTTTCAAAATGACATTTTTTTCATCCTTTGAAAAATAGGATTTGGTTCACTCATATTAAAAGTAATCATTGTAGGGGCGCCTGGGTGGCTTAGTCCGTTAGGCGGCCGGCTTCAGCTCAGGTCGTGATCTCATTGTTCGTGGGTTCGAGTCCCGCATGGCTCTGTGCTGACAGCTCAGAGCCTGGAACCTGCTTCGGATTGTGTCTCCCTCTCTCTCTGCCCCTCCCCTGCTCATCCTGTCTCTCTCATAAGAATAAATAAAACATTTTAAAAATTTTTAAAAAGTAATCACTGTGAAACAAAATTTTAAATAAAAGTAATCATTGTGGAGGTTCCTCAGAAAGTAAAAAATACATCTACCCTATGATTCAGCAATTGCACTGCTAGTATTTACCCAAAGGATATAAAACACTAATTCAAAGGGATACAGGCACTCCCGTATGTATGGCAGCGCTCTCTACAATAGCAAGATATGGGAACAACCCAAGTGTCCATTGATAGATAAATAGATAAAGAAGATGTGGCGTATCTACAATGCAATATTACTCAGCCATAAAAAAATGAAATCTTGCCATTTGCAATGATGTGGATGGAGCTAGAGATAATAATACTAAGCAAAATAAGTTACTCGGAGAAAGACAAGTACTGTATGAGTTCACTCATATGTGGAATTTAAGGCACAAAACACATTAGCAAAGGGAAGAGACAGAAAGAGGAGAGAGAGAGAGATCAAGGAACAGACTCTTAATTAAAGAACAAACTTAGGGTCACCAGAGGGGACCCTTTATTGCTTTTTTGTTACCTTGGGCTAATCTAACACTCCTCATTTTGTCGCCTCCCCGTCTGTAAGCACGTGGTCTCATATTCCTTTCTCAGAGGTGCCCTGGCGATGGCGGTGTGCATCCCCAAGTCAAGCCGCCTAAACAGGTGTTTGCTCTCTAACATCCTGGATAAGATAACGGTTTTTCCACAATGTAACATTACTACCCATGCCTTATTTTCCTGCTTTTATGATGTAGTTTTACACGTGTGTCAACCACCCACAAATCCTGATTACTTTGGTATAAAACACTCACTTTTACATTTACACACTTATTTGTCCCTTCCAGTCCCCTGTATTCCTTCTGAGGTACTAGAATCATCTATGATCATTTTTCTTAACCAAGAAAAGCTTTTTATTTCTGTCTTCTTTCTTTCTTTCTTTCTTTCTTTCTTTCTTTCTTTCTTTCTTTCTTTCTTTCTTTCTTTCTTTTTAGCATTTGTAATTTAGGTTTGCTGGAGATGAATGTTTGCCTAAGAAAATATTATTCACCTTCTAAAAGTCCAAGTCTGCTTTACTGAGAAATAATATAAAGTCACTGAAAGATATCAACTTTAAGTAAAACTGTATCATGCAGAATTCTCCCCACCGAGCCTCTCTTCTACTTTCTGTCGGCGGACCCCCTTCCTTCCCTCCCAGCCTTTGACCGCCACTGACTGACTCTTTCTCAGCCTCGTTCGGTCCGGAACCTGATCCAGTCCGCGCTCCTGGAGCGTGCAGTGAGATCCAGCCGTGTTGCGGTGGTAACACGTTCTACTCTGTTGATCGCCGGCTGGTGTTCTGATGCGTGCGTGTCACCAGTTAAGACTCATTGGAGTTGTTTTCGGTTTGGGGCCGTCGTGAACAAAGCTGCTGTGCACATTCATGAATAAATTAGTTTGTGGACACCTGCCTCTGTTTCTCTTGGATAAATGCTTTGAAGTGATACTGCTTGGCCAGGGGATAGATGTTAATGTCAAATTTTATAACAAAAGAGATAACTGTGTTCCCAAGGGGGCGTGCCAGAAACGTATGAGAATTAGCTGCTTTTCAGCCTTTCTAGAGAGTCAAAAGCAGTGTTCAAATGTGGTCTTAGTGGCATTTATTTAATAACTAATGATAGTTAACATCTTATATCTTTTTTGATGTTGTATCTCTTCAAAATGTTGCCCTTTTAAAAATTAATTTGTTTTGCTGCATCTGGGTGGCTCAGTCGGTTAAGCGTCTAACTCTTGATTTCAGCTCAAATCATGAACTCACAGTCTGTGAGTTTGAGCCCCGAGTCGGGCTCCGTGTGGATAGTGCAGAGCCTGCTTGGGATTCTCCCACTCTCTCTCTCCTTCTCTCGGCTCCTCCCTCCCTCAAGAATGCATAAGTTAATTAAAATTTGTTAATGTTATATGAGAGTGAGAGAGAGAGAGCATGCAGGGAAGGAGCAGAGAGACAGGAAGAGAGAGAATCCCACCAGTGTCCTGTAGTGTGGAGACTGATGTGGGGCTCGAACTCATGAACCACGAGATTAAGACCTGAGCCGAAACTAAGAGTCAGACACTTAACCGATTGAGCCACCCAGGTGCCCTGAATAAGTAAGTTTTTAAAAAATTAATTTGTTTTATTATTATTTTAATGTAAGGTATTTAAAATATATTCTGAACACAAGTTTTTTTTTTTAATCAAATGTGTATCTTGAAATTTTTTTCTGGTATGTGGCTTCCATATGATTTTCTTGAAGGAGACTTTCTAAAGCAAAAAAAGAAAAAGTTTTAATTTTGAAGAGTTTTTTCTCTTATAGTCTATGTTTGCTCAACCCAAAGTCAGAAAGACTTTTTTCCTATGCTTTCTTCTGAAAGTTTCATAGTTTAGGTTTTATATGTTCTTATATTTAGGTACATCATTCATTTCTGATTAATTCTGTGAATGTTTTGAGGAGGTGATATTTGTTTTTCCCACATGGTTATACAATATTTCTAAGACCATCTGTTGAAGAGAATGCCATTTCTCCACTGAATTACCTTGACATCTTTGTCAAAAACTGATCGGATATATGTACTTTATTTCTGAACTCTTTATTATGTTCCATTACTTTATGTCTCCCTGTGTCAATATTGCATTAGCTCAATTACTAACTTTATAATAATTCTTGAAGTTACATATCATAAGTCCCTAAATTTGTTCTTAATTTTCAGTATCGATTGGCTTATTCTAGAACTTTTGTTTTCTACATAAATTTTAAAATCAGCTTGTTGCTGATTGTTCAGAGTTTGCTGAGATTTTCATTGGGGTTATATTATGATATAGATCAATTTGTAAAGGGTGGATATATTAACAATATTGAGTTTTGCACTTATTTTGTTAAATTCTCCATAAGAATTTCATACTTTTATGTGACGTTCAAAATTTCTAATTTCTAAATGCTTACTACTTGTATATAAAAATACAATTTATTTTTATATATTCACCATTATCCTAAGACCTTGGTAAACTCAAATATTAATTTTAACAGGTTTTTTTTAATGTCATGTATTGTCAAGTTAGCTAACGGACAGTGTACATGGTGTGCTCTTTCTTGGCTTCTGGAGTAGATTCCCATGATGCACCACTTACTTACCACCCCAGTGCCCAACCCAACAAGTGCCCTCCTCAGTGCCCACCCCCCATTTCCCCCGCCCCCCAATCTACCTTTAGTTTGCTCTCTGTATTTAAGAGGCTCTCTGGTTTGCAGGCATCTCTGTTTGAAACTATTTTTCCCTCTTAGAGATCAAGGAACTAACAGTTGGGCTTTTTTGGTAGATTCCTTAGGAATATTACAGGAATAATTATATTGTCGGTGAAGACAGTGTTGTTTCTTGCTTTCTGATCTGTATGCCTTTATTTCTTTTTCTTGCCTTATCGACTGGCTAGCGTCTCCAGCGTAGTACTGATGAGACGTGACGAAAGCTTGGGTTTTGTATTGTTTCGCCTACGGCAAAAAATATTTTCTCTCACCAGGAAGCCTGATGTTTGTTATGGGTTTTCAGAGGTGCTCGTTTTGAAGCAGAGGCCATTCCTTCGATTCCTAGTTTTCTGAGAGATTTTTATATCATTATGAGGACATTCTCTTGTCTCCACTTTTCTGTGAGCTTCTTTTCTAAAAATCATAAACGAATGTTGAATTTTGTCAAATTCTCTTTTGTATTTATTGAGGTGATCATTGTATAAGATTTTTTCTTAAAATATTTTTTAGTCTGTTAATATAATTCATTACATTCACTGATGTCCCGATGTTGAAGCAGCAGGGCCTCTCTGAGGTGAGCCCCCTCAGTAATGAAGTTTTACCTTTTCAATTTATTTCTGGAATCGGTCAGCTAAACGCTTTGGTAAGAATTTTAGTATGTGGTTTTATTTTCTTGTAATAGCTTTGCCTGGCTTGGTGTCCTGCCCATGTGAGCTTCATAAGATGAGCCGGGAGGTCTTTCCATCGATTCTATTCTCTGGGAGTTTGTGTAGGACGCTGTGTTTTCCACCATGAGTGTTTGATTCCCTGCTCTAGCCATTTGAACATGAGTTTTTCCCTGTGGAAAGTTTTAAAAATACACATTCAGTTTCTTTAATTATTATATGGTGATTCATGTATTCTTTTTTTGAAAAACTTTGTCTTTTTTTGGGAGTTTTTTTTCATTTCTTCTTATTTTATATTAATAGGCATAAATGTGTTATTAATATTCCCTAACATCCTGTATATTTCTTTAGCATCTATAATGATGTCTTCCATTCATTTCAATATTGGTGACCATATCTTCTCTATTATTTTTCTTTTCATTTGGGCCAAGGGTTTACCACATTTTATTGATCTTTTTAAATAATTAAATTTTATTTCATTGAATTGTTTCTACTTTTTTATATTTTCTATTTCATTGATTTCTGCTCTTATCTTTATTATTTTCTTTCTTCTGTTTACTTTGAGTGAAACTCTCTCTTTTTGTTGTTGTTTCTAAGATCTTTAAGGTAGAGGCTGAAGGGACTAATTTTAGGCATTTCTTTTATTCTAAGATGAGCATTTTGCTTTTTTTTTTTTTGGCTTTGTTCAGTTTAAGATATTTTCTAATTTCTCCTGTGATTTCTTCTTTGACCCACATTTGTACTGCTTGTGATGTTTAATTTTCAAACATTTATGGATTTTTCCACTTTTCTTTCTGTCATTTATTTCCAGTTTAATTGCATTGTGGACAGAATTTACTTCTTTTTTTTCATATCTTTTTTTAAATGTTTATTTTTGAGAGAGAGAGACAGAGCTTGAGGCAGACAGGGGCAAAGAGAGGAGGAGACACAGAATGTGAAGCAGGCTCCAGGCCCTGAGCTGTCAGCAAAGAGCCCGACATGGAGCTCAAACCCACGAACTGTGAGATCATGACCTGAGCCACAGTCAGAGGCTTAACTGACTGAGCCACCCTGGCGCCCCAGAATTTACTTCCTAAATTCTCTTTGGGGGGCCTGGGTGGCTCAGTCGGTTAAGCCTCCGGCTTCGGCTCAGGTCAGATCTCACGTTCGTGGGTTCGAGCCACGCGTCAGGCTCTGTGCTGACAGCTAGCTCAGAGCCTGGAGCCTGCTTCCGGTTCTGTGTCTTCTTCTCTCTCTGCCCCTCCCCCTCTCATCCTCTGTCTCTCTCTGTATCAAAAATAAAATAAAACATTAAAAAAATTAAATTCTCCTTGAATTTTGTTTTGTTTTGTTTTACTTCCTGAGAATATGGTCTGTCTTAGCGAATGTGAAATGGACAATCTGAAGAGAAGGTGTATTCCACTGTCTCTTGGTAAGATGTGCTATGAACATCAAATAGTTCAGATTGACTGACCTCATGTTAGGACACTTCCATCCTCCATCCCTCATGCTGTGTTCATCATCCATGTTAATCCTGCCCACGATATAAAACCCACAATGCACTGTTGTTATTTTTTGTGGATACTCCATTATCTTTTAAATCTATTAAAATATAAGAGTGAGCGTCTTATATACTTATAGCTATGTTGCCTTTTCTGGTGTCCTTCATTACTTTACATAAATTGAAACTTCCACCTGAAATCCATTCCCTTCTGCCTGAGGAAATTATTTCAATACTTTTGTTGTGCGTGTCTGCAGCTCCTAACCTTTCCAGCTTCTGCTTATGTGATCGGTCTTTATTTCTCTTTTCTTCAGGAGAGATACTTTTACGAGGTAGAGAACTTTCAATGGACAGTCCTTTCCCTCTACCCCCTTTTTATACCACAAGATAGGTAACTGTGTCTGGCATGCACTGCGGCTGAAGAAAATCTTCCGTTTCCTTCATGTTTGCCCCTCTGTGTGCAGTGCAGCTGTTCCCTTCTCTTCCTCCTTTTGCTGTTTTCTCCCTATTACTCTTTCCAGAATTTTGATTATGATGTTCTGTAGTGTGGTTTTCATTAGGTTGATTTTTTGGGGGGGGGGGGATTTATAAACCCTGTTGTGTCCGTGGATTCATTGTCCTCATTAAATTTAGAAAAGGATATATGTTTTATATATTTATGTAATATTATACATATTTATATATAAATTTATATAATTTATATTACACACACACACAAACCCAGGGTACTTTTCATTCAGATAGTTTTTTCCATACATGGCAATTCCATATGACTTTGGAGGACATTCTATTGCATTCTATCATATATACATATATACACACACACACATACACACATATTATTTCATAATGTATATGGTATATACGTTTGAAAAACTTTTACAATCATACTTTTTGTAGCTCTCTCAAAGTCCTTTGTCTTCTAGTTCCATCCCATTTATAATTCTGATTTTTAAAACTAGTTAAGTACTCTTCTAGCCAGTAGTCATATTTTCCTGATTCTTTGTATGTCTGGCTCTTATTTGTTGAGTGCCAGATGTTGTGACTTCTTTTTTTTTCTGATTGCTGGGTGACGTTGTCTTCCTTCTAAAGGTGTTGAGTGTGCTTCTGGCACGTGGTTCTGCCCAAAGCCAGCTGGGTCTTCCTGAGGTCCTGCCATACTGTGCTCAGAGGGGCTGCTGCTCCAGGGCTAAGTTAGTGCCACCACTGAGGTGGCACCGTCCGCGTGTCCCATCAGTGCCCTGCTCACGATGGGTCTGCTGGCGGTGAAGTGAGGAATCTTCAGTCCTGCATCCACTCCGAACATGCTCTGTCTATTTCTTTCAGTGGTTTCTCTTTACCCCAGTGGGGTCCTCTGCATGGGCCGGGCCACCATTGCTCCTAGAGAGGAAGAGTCAGCCTGAATCAAACCACCAAGCACACTTCTTTCACTCTCTGGGATGCTGTTCATCTCATCCTTAGACACCAGTGGTTCTCCAATATCTTTAAAATATGATTTTTCACGTTTATCTTATTTTTCTCTCATTATCTGATTATAGTGAAACATTGGTATTTATGACCCACTACAACCCACCCAGAAAAAAGAAAGATTTCGTACAGACCCAAGTCTGTAGAAAAAAAAATGTACTCAATTTAGAGAAGTATCTTCATAAAATGTGCCAGTTATTCAACAATGTGGAGTTGATCTATAAATTCTTGTAAAATAGCCATGCTGGTAAGATATTACAACATAAATATGCAGCTGAAGGAATCAGAGTTTTCGCCTTTACAAAGCTTACAGGGTATTAGAACATTAAGAAAATAAAAGACGACTTTCCACCTTGACCTTGCCCATAGTACAGGGTAACCTACTCATGTTCCACAACATCAGAAACAAGCAAACAAACATCTTGTGGCCAACCTTTAGAAGTGGTTTCAGAAGACCTTTCTATTCTTCCTTGTCCCCTTTTTTCTGTCCCATTCCTGGGCTCAACCAACTCTCGACCTTATTGGCTGTTTCTTGTTTCTGTGTATTGCGTTTCCTTTGGATTTCATGGCTGGCTGTCTGCATTCGATGCTTCCTCCCCCTCCCGTATCCAAGCCTCTGTGATCAACACCCGCTCAATCAATCCTCCCCCTTCACGTCTCAGCCCTCCACCGCTCACCTCGGCCTCCCCTTCCTAGGCTGATTTCAGCTCGTGGAGATGTGGACATTGAGCAGAATCCCTCCTGATAGAAGCAGAGTGTGATCCTCTGGAGAAATGCCGAATTCCACCAGTTGTAAACCAGCAGGAGAGGCGGAGAGGGCTTTATGGTTAAGAGAGTACTGGAAATATTTAAGACGGATGAGTCCTATGTGTGAGGACAGGTTAGGTAAGAGAAGACTGTTCTAGATGGAGGGAGCAGAGTGAGCCGAGTCATGGAGTCAGGAGATAAGAAAGCAAAGTTTAAGCAGAGATGTAGAGGAGATTCATACTCTGGAAGAGACAAGTTGTGAGAGTTCTTCTCTTCTGGTACGTTGAGTGCTCTGAGACGGAAACCCATGTCCAAGCGCATGCCTTGCTGAGTCCACAGCGAGGTCTTCATTTCCAGGTCATGTTCTTAAATCAGTGTGTTAGAGAAAATTGTGCATTGCTTGGATTATTCTTGACAAAACTCTTTTTTCTCCAATAAAGCACAACGTCCAGGAATGCTGTCTCTTGGAGAGCCCTCAGAGCGAGGTTCCTTCCAGTGTTGTCACAGACTCTGTATTTGCCTACAAAATGACGTCACTGGCCTATGGGAAGAGGCCTTACTGTATGACAAGGCGGGTCTGTAAGAACCAGACCAAAGTGCTCTCAGCTCTGGGGAACTTTGCAGAATTTTGACATATTATTTGCATGTAAGTCCTGGCCCATCAGGACTGCTTAGGAAGGGCTGTGGTGGGAGATCATGTGATTGGTGAGACCAGTGAGGAGACTTTCTGGACTTCAGGGGAGAAGAGCTTGAAATTTAGCTGTGGCACAGACGTTTTGGAAGACTCAGCACAGTAATTGGTTTGAGTGCCGACCTTTCAACAAAGCAGATGACTTGCATGTCTGGAAGGACAGGAGGCCACATTCTGTGAAGTGTAGGGAAGGCGTTGTGCTGGAGGTGCAGATGGGCACCCAGGTAAAGATGCTTTCTGGACAGACAGACACAAGGCTGGATGCAGCGAAATGGCTAGAACTGCAGACTGAAAGCCGCCGATACATGTCACATTTGGAACTTCATAGTCTTGAGTAAGACCTTGTGGACAAAGCTAGAGATTAGTTGGTGGGTTTGGATTGAGAACACTCTTGGGAGACTGGCCAGCTTTATCTTGGCCATTGTGGGCCACCCCAATTAGGTTACTATCCTGGCATGTATGAGCCAAGCCACTGTCTCCTCTCATCCTATAATTGTCTTCCTCTTCATCCCTAGTAGGTATTCGTGTTGGGGATGGTTGTGACCCAGTTGATTCTGCCCAGGTGTGGTCTTCTTCACCCCAGTGAATGAATATATCAAGAGAAGACCAAGACCAGGGCCACCTGATCACCTTCCAAACACCAGCCACGCACCGAAGGATAGATCCGAGAACCCAACCAGCCCTCAACTTGAGCAGGTGTTAGAGTTTGGCTCTTCTGAAGGATAAGTCCTAATTCCCATTTTATTTAACTGGAATGGTAAAGAGAATAATGCAATCATGTTTTATTTACACAACAGTACTTTTTAATACCCCATTAGGTATGTATAATTCACGAAGATCCCTGTCATGCTTTACCTAGTCTTTCCTCCCCTCCCACCCCGGAAATTAACACAATTTATTTTTATAACATTTAAATGTAAAACTAACACCATATTGTGAGCAAGATTTCATAGTTTACATAATTTCCTTGGATTTATTGCTTGTGGTTTCATGTATAAATCATAGCAATATCACAAATTAGAAATTGCTTCTCTGGTTTGTCCATTATATTTATAGAGAGGGCCATAATCACTAACGTATTTATTCTCAAAGTATCTTGGTGTGACTCCAATCCCATTTATTATGTTGCATTATTTCCATAATGCTGGTTATTAGTTGGTGCCAGTCAGTATTATAACACGTCCGCTTTGCTTGCAGCCAAGTCACAGAATAGATACAAAATTCTGACTCATACCCTTTACTAACCTGTCAGTTGTCCATTAATGAACCTAACTGAACCCTTTTTCATAAGCATTTATCTGATGCATGTTTACCATGGCGTGCACGGAGAAAGGGCTCAGAGACCTAGATATATAGATAATGTTGTTGTCATATAAGGATACTTGTTTTTTTCTTTGTAAAACAAAGCTGGCCTGGGTGGGGGTGGGGGTCTATAGCCTACAGTTTGCAGAGCCCCGATTTGCTTCGGAGGTGACCTGAGGGAGATGACCTAAGAACCGGGACCATTCCTCATGCGAGAACAAGATCAGCCGCCCTTTCGTTTTGCATATTGGGTCTCCGTGCATAATTCTGTTTGCATAAACATTTCCCTAGGCCTAGTCGTCTGCGGTTTCATGAGGCAGCCACCTGGATTGCTAAGGATGTGACAAAACAATAGTGAGACCATGAGCTCACAGAGCTCTTTGCCGCGGACGCCTGCCTGTGTGGAGGTGGCTGGAGGAAAGAGGAAGGGAGCATTGAGTTTTTAATTTTTAAAACATGTTTACTTATTTTTGAGAGAGAGACAGAGCATAAGCAGGGCGGGACAGAGACAGAGGCAGATATCCAAAGCAGAGGGCCCGATGCGGGGCTCAAACTCACGAACCCGGAGATCATGACCTGAGGAGAAGTCAGATGCTTAACCGACTCAGCCACCCGGGTGCCCGGCAGCGAGCTTGTAAATGCGAGAAGCGAGACTTCGCACAGTCACTAACACGCGCTTTGCCAAGGGAACGAAAACGTTTCGGGTCTCAACAGTGTCCGGCTTCTGAGGACAGACGTGCAGAAGCCAACGCTCAGAGGCGGCCAGCTGGGCTGAGGACGAGGGGGTCAGGGAATGCACAAGACAGCTCCCGAGCAGGCCGGGCCACCGTGCTGGGGTGCTGCCCGCTCGACATGGGCTAGGAGTTAACCGTGGACACTCCTGACTGCCATGGCCGTCTGGCTCACCTTCCTGGGAACAGGCTGCTGCTGACCCTCATCCGCAGCAGACGCTACGTGACAGAAGACTGCATAGCTCTTCCTAGAGAAGTTTCTGTTGATGCTACTTGGAAGGTGTTGAAGGGCAGAGGCCAGGGAGACACCTGAAAGGGGTGGAGGGAGATGGGAACGGGCTGGTGGGAGCAGACAGCCCGGAGAAGAGCACCCCGAGAGGCCTGCGTTCCCGCGGGGGAACTGCATCTGCAGACCGACGCTGGCAGGTGCCGGACGGGCTGGGAGCTGGGAGGTCCGGGTGTGTCCTCGCTCTGCAAAAGTGAAAGCTGGAGGCGGTGGTCCCCACAATCCTGGTGCAGAGGTGAGGTTTGCGGGTATGTTACGACACTGATCTCCATCCGTCGTCCAGCGACACGGGGAGGGATATTTTCTAACGTAGTAGCTGCTTTGTGCTGATTTGCAAGCTCGTTGAAACTTCTGGTTGGGAGTCTTTCCCGGGGCCACTTGACCCTGAGGAGGGCTGTTCCCCCAGAATCGTCTGGGAGTGGGGACTCCCCGAGACTGGCGGTGTGACAGCCCCGTGCCCCGCCAGTAGCACGGTGCATTGCCCAGCCGGCGGCTGGCATCCTCTGTCTCCATAGCCACAGCAATCCACCATCCGCATTTTCCACGGCAAGCACGCCTCTTCTGCCCTGTCCCCACACCCAGCCACCTGCCCCTTCTTCATTCCTACTCGGGAGCACGTGGCCTCACCCTCACCTGCCTCTTTTTCTATATTCTACTTTTGCCCGGACACAGCCGTGACACCAGTTGGTTACTCTTGTGGCTTTTTTAAGCTTCCGGTATTGGCATCCTCATCCCTCAGAATCTATGGGATCCTTACCGCCATGCTTTCCCCTCCTTCAGAGGGACAGCCACCAAAGTCCACTTTGTAGAGCTCAGATTTGATGGACTTTCTTTCTCTTGTTTCCCACCAAGTCCAGGAGACAATAAAGCCTTCTCAAGCTATTATGCCAAGTGTTCCATTTTTAAGAGCCCAAATGACCACAAACTTACCCCCTCATTCTTTCTTCCCAAGGACTCCATGCTTTAGGTGCTCCAGACCATGCCTACAGGCTGGCATTTCTGAACGTATTTGTTCCTTCATGATTTTGCCCCCGTTCTCTGCCCCATCCTGCAATGTCCGTCCATCTGCACTGACCCAAATTCTCCCCATCAATTCCCCCCGATCGTCCCCTCCCAGCCCACTTCCCCTTCACACGCTGTCCCTGGGCATCTGCCACCCTCGAGCCTCGGCCGCCATGTGCATTTCCCTTACTCAGTCTGAAAACACAGGTGTCATCAGGTTTCTTCTTTTCAGAGCTGAGAACGTGCACAGATAGACTCGGTCTCCATACGTCAGAGGCAAAACCCGTCCACAGCCCTTCCAGATCCTTCTGGAGAGCCTCGAGTTACCTCTGTTGGGAAAATAGCAAAACAAAGATAAAGAATAGCAAAATTTTATGGCTCCAGCAGCAGATTGAGAAAATGTGCTGCAAAGGAGTTGTGTTTATGTTGTGTCTTTTCAGGGTCTGTCTTTTGTTACAGAGCCTGAGAAGAAGCTAGAAGCTTCCAAAGGTCCTCAGCTGCTAACCGCTATAAACTTCTGCCTCAAGCATATGATGACCACAGTGCATGGAAAACACTGAGCGTTTATTTCATGCAATCTGTGTGTTTGTAAGAAATGGAGTTTGTTTGCCTGTGTTGTGGATGAACTCACCAGCCCTGTGTTAGCTGAACCGCTTCTACATAATGACATATAGATACAGTTGTACATTGGAAAGCTTGTGGGTCCTTCGGCTCCAGAGGCCGGACTGATTCACCACTCCCTCCGTGGGGCGGGCTTTACCCCATGGTGTGGAGCTGGTGGGGTCTAGGTGGCTTCAGATCAGACAAACTGAAGCCTGTCTTTCTTCCTAACACTTCCTCTAGACCAAAAAGCAAAATTTAATTGTTATCCTTTTGGGGTTTTTTTTCCCTAGCTCCTTAAACTTAAGAATAATTCAAATCTTTCTTGGGTAGCTTTTTCATTTTTTTCTCATCCTTTCTTTGCTTTTTTTTTTGTAATCAGTCTCTTTATGCTTGGATCATTCACAGTGAAGTCCCTCTTTCTTCTTCCTTTTCAGCAGCAGCATGCTAAGGTCTTTGTTTGGACAGAGCCTCGCTGATGGCTTCTTGTCCTTGCTACATGCGTGTGGTGGAACTGTCAGCCCTTTGTTCCCCACTGGGGCCCCTTGGCTCCCACTTATTTTTAATTTAGAAGCTCCTGTGGACAGTCTTCAGGCTGTGACCTCTCCGGCCCCTTCTCCAGAGGTCGTCCGAGGGGTGCCTGCTGGTGTGGTGGCTGTTGCGTGTGTTGGTCCTAACCCTGCTCTTGGGACCTCTCCTCATGAAGAGTGGGCACTGGGCAGCCATCAGCTGGGTGAATCGATGGGAAGACGCAGAACGTGGTGTGCGGAGCCGCGGTACATATTGCGTGTCCCGAAGTTACGTGTGTTAACCTGGGGACTGGAACCCGCAGCGACGGAGCATTTCAGTGAGCTGCTCGGTGAGGTGTCCTGCCTCACAGAAGCGGGGCTTCCGATCCCTGGTGCTCTGGACAGTTAGAGTCAGGTGACGAGGTGCAGGCACCCCTCCAAATCAGCATTTTTGTAGCCTTAGGATAAATACCTTCGGGTAAAATTGCTGGGCCATAAGGTAGCTCTTGCTGGAGGAGTTTTGGGGGGGGATGGGCTAACGGGGGATGGGCCTTAAGGAAGGTGCTTGTTGGGATGAGCACTGGGTGCTCTATGTTACTGATGAATCGATAAATTCTACTCCTGAAACCATCATTATGCTATATGTTAACTAAGTTTCATTTAAATCAAAATAAAAATCATTTCTAACAATCAAATAAAGATGGAGTCAGATAATTCACCGCATGGGCTGACTGTCTTCTGCATTAAAGGATGTTGAACAGCTTCTGTAGTTCCTACCCACTAGATGCCTGCAGCACCCCCTACCCAATGTGACCAACCAAAATGTCTCCAGACGTTGCCACATGTCCCCACGGAAGGGGGTCGCTGGCATAGTCATCCCTGGTAGAGAACCACTGATCTACGATCAGGTATTAATTAAGGGCAGGTGCCCAATGCCAGTACATAGTCGACGGACACAGGAAAACAAAAGGGATTTGGAGTCCGGCGTGTCGATGACGGTCAGAATACATTAAATGCATCACATCAGTGCCATGCAAAATATTCCTTTGAGTGGTTTCGGTGTGTGTCTGCCCGACAGCGGGTTCAAAGGAAAGTAGTTTTGCTTGAAGTGGGAATTTATCCAAAGGTGAAGGAAGAGGATCACATCCAACATTTGCCCTCGAAAGATGCAGAATTCTTTTTCTCTTGACAGTAGAGGGAGAGCTTTTCTTCTTCTTTCCTTCTTTCTTTTTAATTTTTTTCCCTTTTGGTCCACCAGGGATATCTCAGATTCAGAATAAAGTATTGATATTCCACAAAAGACAAGTAAAAAGGACGAATGTTCAAGCTCTCGGTTGCAAATGTTGTGCAGAAAGATTTCCCAGGGTGCCAAGAAAAGGAGATTTTTTTCTTTTCAGCAAAAAAGTGCGGGAACCTCAGTTAACGGGCAGAAATAAGGAGGAAATGGGGACCTGCCTGTCACTCAAAAATAGTTGCAAAGAAAGCGGGGATCTATCGCCAGAACTGGTTTTAAATAACTCACTCTGCTCGATTCTGCTCAGACCCGGTCCCCAGAAAAAAGCCACAGCAGGTCTTCGGTGGAAGCCAGACAAGGGTCGGGCTCAGCTCAGCCCTGTTTAAGGCGTCTGGAGCCGAGGCGGGGACGGCGGACGTCACGGGGACATTGCCGCAGCCCGCCGTGGCACCAGGGACACCTTCACTCTCCCCACTGGCTGATGTCTGCCTTTCTTCTCCTCTCCCATGAGCAGGCCAGTCTCTTTCCCAGAGGCCTGCTGGTTCAGATCCTGGGGTGAGGAAAAGGTCCTTGCATGTGCGGAGGCTGAGCAAAGTCGAAGGAAATTATCTGGATCTTGCAAGATGGGGGACTTGGTCCGTGGCCGGGGCACTAAAGGGGCCAGATCCTTCCATCTGCAAATGGCAATTTCCTGCAGAAATGTGTCCAAACCATTGCTTTTGGCTTCCGTCCTAGTTGAGAACGTGAAGCCTTTTTCCACGGGAAGAAGGCCATACTCATCACGTACAAAGGAGACCAGAGCAGAGCTAAGGGAACCTCTCACAGTTCAGTCAAATGCTTTGGGTCTCACGTCTCCCACGTTAGAACATTGATTCCATGGTCCTATGCGCAGAGAGTTTCTAATTCATGGCTCCTTGCTAGGTTATAAACCACAAAGTAAAGTCTCGGCCACCTGGGAAGCAACCTGTGCCCAAGCCCCAGGGGTGCCATTCCAGAACCTTCCCTGAAACAGGTTTGTTGAGTTTGTTCTCTATTCTCTAAGACCCTGACCACAGAGGGGCTTCCTGGAGGTCTCGAGGAGCACATCTGGTTCTGTTCAGTATCTCACACGGACACAGAGCAGGGGCTCAGCTCCCCCTCCAATTTGCTCCCCGCCCCCGAAGGTCTGGAAGTGTTGAGTAAGACTCTCCCTTTGCCAGCGACGGTGCACACAAGATGGTGGCCTCTCCACCCGGCTGGGCCTCAGTAATGACCACGTTGAAGAACTTGTATGTCAACACCATTTCAATAATCATTTTTTAAACTGAGGAATGTGTTCTGGCATGAAATGTGAAGGGTAGACATAAGTCACAGTAGTCCGTACAAAAATATCCATCAGTAGCAATGTATCAGTATTCAATTTCAGAAGAGCGAATCTAGAAAGTTGAACTGAAGTTGGCCACACAGAGACTGGAGAAAGGCAGGGAGCTTTCTGGCTGAGCCCGACTTGCCTTTATTCAAAAATCATTCCTCATGTGTTCACTGATCACCACGATGTGTCCCGTGAGAAGGTGGGAGACCACAAAGGGTGACAAAGTATAGAGATTGAAGACATCCGTGTTCAAGATGCTCCAGATGGCCAAGCAGCCTGCACGCAGTCACACCTGTGCAGCTTAGTCGGCTCAGGCAGGGCAAAGCCAGCAGGCTGAGAGGTCTGACTCGCTGGCGGAGTGCAGGGGGAGGAGTCAAGGAAGCTTGGTGTGGGAGGTAGGGTCAAAACCACCCCTCATTTGCTGATCTGGCTTTTTCCTGAAGGTCTTAAATCCAGAGACTTCTGCACGGGAGCCAGTGCCCTGCAGAGGGCTTGTGGAGCAGGGGATGCCGGAGTCGGCCTCCGGCAATTCTGGTGCAGCAGGAATTCAGAGGGGCAAGTTCTGACTACAGGGATGGGGGTTCTCCCCCAGGAATCCCAGGCTGACGTGTCCTGGGCGGGGAGAAGACGCTCACAGCTGAGGGGGGCCCTGAACGCACCCTGCTCCATGGAAGAACTCAGAGATCTTTCCGGAGCACTGAGCAGGCATGTGCACTTGCCTCCTTCATCAGCTCTTGACCTCAGCACCTGGCCCGAAGGGGCTTATTCTCCTCTTTTTGGACCAAGGTGAAACCTTCTGGAATCACGTGTGAATCAGACCCCAATTTCCTTTTAGAAGACAGCCTAGTTTATACATGAAACAATCGTTTTCCCCAGTATACGGTCCACTTACCAGAAATGGTATTTTCCCCTTCAGGGTGGCCTGTCAACTCACAGTGGCATCCGTCAGTCTCAGTTGACCTGGGGAGTCTCCTCCTGGGGCCGGGCTGCCCAGAGACGGGTAACGGGTCTCTTGCCCTTGGATGCCATTGGTGCATGTAGCTGTGTAGCATTACAGGCTGGGTCCTCTGGTTGAAACAGCACATTCCTCTGACTTTATGTGATATCACAGGTTTTCCAAAGCCTCTATGGCTTCTGCTCAAAGGCCCTATCACCAGGGTTCTTCTGAGATTCTGTGGAGCCTTCCGGACACCTACCTGCTGGTCCCTCCCATCATGCCCGGGGCTGACAGGTGACCTGTCATATGTGGGCTCTGACAGCACCCAGGTATTGAACTCACCCTTCTTTGACCTGACCACAGTGCTTTGTATTTTCAGCCTCAGGTTTTCTTTGGCATGGAACCTTCTGGAAGCTTGCTTTCGCTCCTTCTCAGAATATCTGGGGGCACAGATCACTCATTGCCCCAGGTCACAGCGGGGCCTGCCAAGGTAATGGAAGCGAGGTGGCTTGCACTGGGCCACCGGCTGTGTGTGTGTGTGGGGGGGACGGGGATGTGCGTTAGACCAGAGCCGGTGCCTGAACAGCCAGAGCTCCTGGGGTAAGCATTCTTGGTGAGTTTGTCTGCAGTCACTGAGCTCACCTGGGCTGGCGCCTTTCTAGCCCGCCAGGTTCTGTTCCCTCTGCCCTACCTCCCCTTCTTCCTTAATAAGCAAAAGAATGACCCAGGAGTAGACTGGGCATACGCTTTGTTTCAGCTGCGTCTGTAGTCTAAGATTTAAAGATCTTTGCTCCAGGCCTTGTAATCGGAGACGCACTTACTACACTCCATTTGTAACTATTATTACTTCAAAATCTACATGCTAAGTGTGCATGGAGAAACCCAGATCATTATCAATATTTGAACCCACAGAAAAATTAGTCAGGTACCTACCAGTTATAAATCCTTTACTCCAGGAAATATTTGTTGCCGGCAAAGATGATCCTGATGTAATGGAAGCATTTAATGTAGAAAATGTTGTTCTATTTCTCTTCTTGATAGCACCCGACAATGAGGGCTTCGAGCTGGGAGAGAGGCTGCAGGGGGAGACTGCCCAAGGAAAGCGATATGTTTGCAAGGCTGATCAATAAGAAGATTAACTTAACCTAGTAGAAGACTTATCAATCTTCTTATTGATCAGTTTAGCAAACATATTAGTGTGCTGGTGTAGCGTTGCGGGCCTGTCCGGAATGCGCTTCATCAGGTCCGGGCAGATGAGCTGTCCCTGGCACTGGCCATGGGACCTCTCGCTTATGGCGCGTGCACCGATAGGAAAGGTCACCTCCCTTCTCTTCCCGTGCAAGGGTGTCCCCAGGGAAGGAGATGGATGGAGAGGCCCAGTACGTTAGGGCTGATGGCTGTGATGAGCCGGCCTCAAAGCCAACCCACAGCTCCTGTGTGGAGAGGATTCCTGTGACTTTTCATTTACCAACACAAAGAGCGTAACGTGAGCTCGTGCTTCTTGAATGTTTAGTGCGCTGAAAGAAAATTATTTCAAGTATCCGTGTTTGTGAGAGACCCCGTTGTGACAATATAATGTTTTATCACGGGAGTGCAGAAACACAGATGAAAATGGCTCCTCTTCCGAACCTAGTGCAAGCACTTTCATATTTTATTCAAAAAAACAAAAATTAAACTCTGCTTTGAAATTTTTGGACAGATACCAAATACTTCAGTGTGAGTCATTGGTATGAAAGAATGAAGAGGCTTTTGAAGTGATATTTATGTAGGTTTAAAACCTTTTATTTATCCATTCAAAAATATTTGCCATGTACAGTCTCTTACAGCTTCTGACGTCAGACACGTTTATCCCATACTGCTCGCGGAAAGCCTTTGAAGGCGAAGAAATTGGAACAGAATTAGGTGACATCATTTCCATGAGCTGGAGGGTAGCTTTCCTCTCTACTCATTCACGACACTAAGGAAATGGCAAATCCTGAGCTTAATTATTCACAATTAATATTATCTGCAACTTGAGCAATTTTAGTATAAAACTGAATTCCCTTCCTCGCTAATTCCATAATTGTTCGCCTCATTTCACCTCATTCCATAAAGGATAAATACTTGGCCCGAGATCAGTTGCCTCTTATTTCCCTTCAAAATCTTTGGAACAGAAGTTCCCTTCCAGAGGGACTCAGACACCATTACGTCTTAATGGACTAGAGACGGGAGAGATGTACCATGCTTCTTGCCGGGAAAAATTCCTTAGCTAAAAGGAACAAAAAGAAGAAGTGTTCAGTTTCTCTGAGGAACTCTTGATTCCTCTGGGGAATTCCTGAGAAACTCCTGGAGGGAGGAGCCAAACGCTGGAGAAGGTCAATGGCGATGTGGTGGAGGAAGCGCGGGAAGAGTGGGGGCCGCTTGCTGGGATCATTACCTTCTCATCTCATGTAATTCTTAAGCTTAAGCAGAGAAAATGAGGGAGTCACTTGTTGGTTAATTCATTCAACAAACAGTATTTCGGGAGAGCTTCATATTTTGCCAAGAACCGGGCCTGAAAGATGAAAATGCATGTTCTCTGACTTCAAAAACATTCTGAGTCTAGACGGAGCGTGAGCGTGTGGGGTCGTGTCCGTTTAGGGGAGCGTCTTCAAAGCCCGTTACCTCTGCCCCTCGGGGTGCGGCCCGTGATACCTAGGAGTGTTTGCTTGTGGGAAACTATTTCGGTGGCCTCCATTGGCTGTGGGAAAGCAAGGAGGAAAACTTTTTTTTTCTAGAGAAAGAGAAAACCAGAATTTTAACTCATGTGTGTCTCCTTGTGGGAAGCACTCCAGGAAGGCAGTGTAACCCGTTGGCTGGGCTCAGGCAGGGGCGGGGCAGGGGCGGGGAGGGGGGGGAAGGTAAGCAGCAGGGACGTGGCCACGGAAGTTTGGTGGCCCCTCAGGACCAGCTTGGGGCTCTGGTCCTTCTCAAGTCTGTTTCAGCAAGTGCCTTACGGATGTCCATGAAATGCTCTGCTGCCAAAATGAAAATGCGAAATGAACTATCCTTGACCACCTGCCTCTTCGGTGGGGACCGCGCCGGGTCTCCTCTCAAAGCGGTTCCGGGGTCTGTGGTGACGGGGACTGGGGGTCACTGTGGAGCGCCCACCACCCAGAACGGGCAGCGCTCGCTCTTTCCTTTGTGCTGGACCCGCTCTAACTCAAGTCCGTGGATCGTGCTCAGCCCTGGGCGCACACGTGTGCGGCTCCCTGGGGAGCGCGGGCCGGGCCCCACACGGAGCAGGCTGGTTTCAGGTTTCAGGGCGCATCAAGGCAGGGATGAGAGACGATTACTTTCTCCTTTAGTTTTTTAATTCAGAAAATTATGAATTAGCTTATATCTTGATATTTGGAGTTTAGGGACATTTTGAGGAAACTCAATAATTGGAGGGTTTCTTGGTCCGGTTTATTAACTTTTTAAAGCTGGCATAGTGCAACATTTTTAGCAAAGAAAACCATGAACCTGACTCAAAATACCTTATCAAAGGGTGGTTTGCCAGACAACTGGCATCAGATTCAAATAATGAGCTTGCTTACACATTCTGGTTTCTAGACTCTTCCTCGGACCTACGGAAGTATCACCTCTGCTCCCTGGGCCCAGAATAATGAGTCGGAACAAACGTTCCTGTAATTCTTATGCCCCTCAAGCCTCAGAGACCATTTGTTTCACAGGCTCTGGGTTTGTGGAATGTTACCGATGTTCAGACACTTAAGGGTTGGAATGTGACCGGCCTCCGTAAAGTGTGCACACGTATGCACGTGGTTATAAATCTGTTGGGTAACAGCTCACAAAGTTTACGTGAACTGGAACTTGATTTACTACAGCACGGACCCAAGGTACCGATGGAGTGAGACCCTCAGACCACTCTCCCGGGTCTGCTGGGGACGACAGCGACCCTGGCTGTATTCCGGCATCACCGCCATGTTGCACGCCCGGTGGGTAGTGATTACACATTCAGGAGGAAGGAAATCATCTGAGAGGCTGTCGCATCACAGGGCCCGCCGCCTCTGAACTCCGGCGGAGGCCACACCGCATGCGGCGAGCCCGCGGGGCCTCGGAGTAGAGGCGGCAGGTTGTCTGTGACGGCGGCGCTCCTGGAAACGGGCGTGGGTCGGGTTTAGGAAATCCCACGCCCTGGGGAAAGTTGTGAAATGAAAGTTCTGTTTCCATGTGTAGGTCTGGACTTTGGCACATAAAATTAATCCAGAGAAGGGTGCCCGCACGTAGGAGGTACGTTAGCTCCTGACAGAGGCAGTGGTTCCAACTGTTGGGGTTTCTTGGAGATGAAAGGCCTTTCTTATGTGCAGGGCGGGTCAGACTGGGCACCTGCCATCTGCCGCCTGCTGGCACATCAGTCTCGGAGGGTTTGCTGATGGGAGTGACCGTTATCGTTCCTTATAAACCTAAGAGATTATGCTTCTGTTAAATTATTTGTGGGAAAACGTACAGTTTTACCCCAAAGCCTGTTTACATTGTGGGTAGCCAACAAAGAGGGAAATCAGTGCCTCAATAAAGCCAAAGGTTTGGAAACATGACCTCCAAAGCTGCTTCTCTCTGAGATGCCAGACTTAACGGAAGGAACGTCCTGCCGTCATCCCCACGCAGGGGCGACCGTCCCTCAGCACGCAGACAGCCACCCACGTGCGGCCAGCTGCCCTTCCCGGCTGCGACGGTGTGCGCCTTCCCTCCCCCCGCACTCCGGTCCCCTTCAGGGTCAACGTCACACACTGATGGAATAGCTAACTGCGCCGAAGAGGGTAGCTTTTGACCACGGAACTGAGTTTTTCTCTTTGCTCGGAGTTAATTGGCCATAAGGGGCCCAGGTCTCCATCCCGGCTCATTAGCGCCAAGTTTTAACTAAATGACCTAACCGACCCATGTCCAGAGCCACCATCCTCATCAAGGGGAGATGAAAGTCACCTGTGTGCTCACTGTTCATTAACATTTACATCACAGCGCCCGGAGCTCCCGAGGCCGCGGTTCCCAGGGGGCCATGCGGGAAGGCTTCCGAGGTTCCTTCCAATGTGGCACCTGCAGGTGCGCCATCGGCCTGCAGAGATGAGGGCAAGGCAAACAACCGGTCACACGTCATGTGACTGACACGCTGCCTTGGGAGAGAGAGGAGGCCCAGCCCAAGTCATGGAGGCGGACCTCGCGGAGCCGCCTGGACACGAGTCACGTCTGGTAAGGGCGGGGAACCTGGAAAGGGCTGAGCAAATGAGATCCACGTGGTGAGAGGCAAAATCTGATTTAAATATCTGGGTGGAGGTGGTTCATCCATTCATCCATCCATTCATTCCCTTACCCCTTTGTGCTAGAGAGTGAGCAGGTGCGGGGATACGAAGCCAGACTGGGGGGCTGTTAGAACTGCAGATGCCCTGGGGGCAAGGATGGGCAGGGCTGGGGAGGTCAGCCTGCGTCGCGGTGGTGTCTACCCCCTGCTCCCCGAGCAGGTGACCCTCGCAGCTGCCTGTGGGGCTGCAGTGGGCTTCCTTCACCATCAAGGTACTGGTGCCCCCCCTCCCCAGGACCAGGTGTGACCTCTGGGCTCCTAGCTGGGGGTGGGGTGCTGCAGCCCTGGAGGGAGGGTGTGGGGGGTCCCTTCAGGTGTTGATGTACCACCCGGATGGAGTGCCCTGCTCCGAGCAGCTGACCACCGAGACCCAGCTCCTGTAGGAAACCTCCAGGCCCCCCAGAAAGCCAGCTTGCTCTGTTTGAGCCCAATCATAGAGCTATCGGACCTGGCTTCCTTTTGCTGAGCTCGATGCAGCTTTCTGTAATTGTCACCGGTTCCTGATACAGGCGAAGGGGGAACAGAGAAACGGCACCTGTCTGTCCTGCCTCCGTCATACAACCATCCACCCCTGTGCCCTCGGGGCTCCTTACGCAGCTGGTGGAGTTGCTCTGTCTCTTTATTGACTGACTTTTCTTCTCTCAGCCAACTGGATGGCTCTGGTCTCCTCAGAGTGTAATCACATGGGTGATTAAAGATTAAGGAAGAAAAAAACTTCAGAGAAATCTTAAAAGTCACCCCATCCAGAAAAGAGAAGGCCAGGGACTTGGGGGAAGAATGAGAAAGGAAGGGGGGAGCCGCTCTGGGTCCTGGTGGAGAATCCTCTTGGGACCCTCCTCTTGTGTCCGACCCTGAGTGACGGTGAGCCTTTGGCCGTGTTGGTGGACGCTATCCCTGCCCTCCTGGGTGCTAGATTTGCTTGCAGGGGTTTTCCAGAAGCTGCTTCCGTGAAACCCCCATCCTTCCGGTGCCGACCAAGGCTACCAGCTCTCGTGGTTCCTATGTGTGGCTGGGGCTTTCTGTGACACCGCTTCTACGGAGCACACGCTGTGGTCAGAGGCATGTGGCCCTTCTTGTACCCAACTGGGGAGTCAGGGCGTCTCTCTCCACCCAGAGTTGAAGACCCAGAGCAAGGCCACCCGAAGGGAGGGTCTGGCGTGTCCCCGGAGTCCCCAGGCAGAGCTGTCCCGTGTGCATGGAGCCGTCATTAAGGATGCTATTTCCGTGGAAACGTAGAAACGTAAATAGACTAACTAGGCTCATGCTTCTCACCTGTACCACGAGAACACTGAGACAGGTGATCTGCAGGTGCCCTCCATTTCAAGATGCATCCGGAAAGTGTTACAGGCACATGGTTAAAGAGGTCACTCCTGTTACATAGAACAAACAGGCCTTGGACAGACTGTATGTAAACCCCACACTAGAATATAATAGTCAAAGCAAAAGCTTTCTGGCTGTTAAATAATTGCTTGATGTGTGCTATTTAATTTTTAATTTTTTGTTTTTTAAATTATTTCTAAAATATTCTTTCTCTTTCTTTCCCTATCTCTATGTCTATCTACCAATCTATCATCTACCCATCTCTATCATCTATCTCTGTATATCTGTCTATCATCTATTTATCTACGTATTATTTATCCATTACATATCTATCATCTATTATCTATCTATTGTCTGTCTATCTCTCTCTCTCTATCTCTCTACCTACCTACCTATTTATCTGCCTACCTATCACATATCTGTCATCTGTCATCCATCCCTCTAGCTTGTGACCCCGTCCTTCAGACTGGTTCTCATGTCCTCTGTGGCCAGTGGAGACACACTCATTTCTGTGTCACAGATCCCAAGGAAGGGCTCTGGCCGAGCAGCTTGGGTCCAGCGTGCAGCCAAGGCCACTGCAGGCACCTGTTCCCCTGATGACCAGCCGGAGCCCATGAGGGCTGCAGGGGTGGGGGCTCGCTGCACAGAAGGCCGGCCCGGGTGGGCGCAGGGGGCCCTGGCCAGCTCACACCGGCACGCCCGTGGCGGTCGCTGGAGCATCAGCGCTTCCACACGGGCCGGCAGATCGCAGCCGCCGGGGGACTGGGGGCCGCATCCCAGCCAGCAGGGTCTCTGACGCCCCCAGGCCTTCCCTCACCTGGCAACCACAGGGAGCCCAGCCGGGGCCAGCGGGGCCTCACGGACACGCTCTGGTGTCCCAGCAGCACCCTTCTGGCGAGTCGATGGCAAAGATGCAGGACCGTCCAATATGTCTACTGCTGCCTCAGGCATAGGGGTGAGGGGGCGGGGCTGAGTGGGGGAGGTTGGGCTAAGGCGGTAGGCAAAGGGGGCTTCCACTCTCCGGTTCATCCAGCTGACTGGACCCCTGCCGAGGCGGCTCCACCACGCTTTGGGCCTCTCTACACCTCCGCCTCGTCCTCTCTCCTCGGGGCGGATTCTACTGAAACCTGTGGTGTATAGAACACTGGGCACACAACAGGCCAACGTAAGTGATCCTTACGGGAATGTGGTTTCACCAGCCATGAATTCCCTCAGAAGAGGGACATGCGGACACAGTGCCTCTCCATTACCCCATTATTACCGGAGAACCGGAGAACTAATCCCATCAGAAGCTTGAAGTCATTGAGACTGTCACCGGGAACCCAGAACCATTGCACTGATGCAAATTCCTGACCCTGCATTTCCAAACAGAAGCTCGCCGGGCTCCCTGGAGGGGCTTCCCCTGGGACCCCGCTGTCACCACGCCCTGCTTGCGTCCTCAGCGAGTGCCACGGGCGAGTCGTGGTTCGCTACTCCGTGCGCGTGTTCTCTGCCTCTTGCGCTAGAGCCTCAGTGTCCTAGGGACAGACTTTGCCTGTTTCAGCAACTCCCTGGACTCCATCGCTTGTGCAGTAACTGGAAGCCGGGAGGTAAGTAACAACTCTTTCTAAAAGGATTGAAAAACCCGAGTGCAAAATATGCACATAATTACAAGTATTACGAGTGCAGTGAAGGAAAAGTTCCTGATCATAGAAGGACGCGCTTCACACACCTGGCGACCCAGACCTTCATGCCCCCTGCCCGCCTCCCCCTGTCTGTGCCCCCTGCCTGCGCCTCCTGTCCGTGCCCCGTGCCCACACCCCCTGCCCGCAGCCCCCGCCCACCTCCCCCTGCCGGCGCCCCCTGTCTGTGCCCGGTGCCCACACTCCCTGCCCGCCTCCTCCTGCCTGCGCCTCCTGCTCCCGCCCCCTGCCTGTGCCCCCCTGCCCATGCTCCTGCCCGCGCCCCCTGTCTGTGCCCCCTGCC
>NC_043705.1:145766807-145771279 GCF_006229205.1 Suricata suricatta
CCCCCTGCCCACACCCCCCTGCTGAAAAGCTGCACATCTTTGACCATGTGAGCGCATCAGTCGGGTAACCGGCCTTAGCCTAGCAGCACTGCAGACCTGCTAGACCCGCCAGAGGCCATCATAAGTGGTTCGGGCAAAGTGCACGGAGGTCCCAGACACGCAGACCGGTCTGGTCACCTTCCCCAGAGATTCGTGACCCTTCGCATTTAGATGAGTCCATTCCAGGGAGCTGTCTGTAAGTTCTTGCATATCGTGACAATTTCTTTGCCTAGGGATGATCAGATCTATATTGCGAGAAATTCTGGAAAGGTTCTAGACACACAGAGGAACGGCACGAAGGAAAGCCGCGCTGATGTGAATCTGCCGAGCACAGCGCGGTCACCGGAGGCTCTTGGTGGCCCCGCCCTCCCACCGGATCGCTCCCGGCGTAGGGTCACAGGTGGCGTCGTCCCAGACATTCACCAGCCGCGCCGTCTGGGCTAAGTCGCCTCAGAACACTCTTAGGGTCGTAGAAACATAAGGATTCTAAAGATTAAGTCCACCTATGGGGGGGGGGGTTGTAAATAATGTTTTAAAAGCACACCAAACAATTTTTATGCAAATCTATGCATTAGAAGTAGAAAACAAAGGAGTCTGCATTTGAAAAGTATTTCACTTTTTGTTTGGAAATAAAATATCATTCAGTCATAATATCCATTGCTTATAGAGAAGATAGCAGAAACATGAGGCAAAAATAAGCAAACGTGGTTTTGGAGCAAATAAGAAGGCCTCAGATTTGTAACGGATAAAACCAGCTTTCTTTTTGGAAAACTATTTGTAAAGTAGACGTCAATTCTAGTTTCATATGTACAAAGGCAAATGAGGGATTCTTCAGCTGTGACAAATGCAGGGATTTTAGCAACACACGGTGATACTCGTCCACGAGTGTCTGTGCGTCCTCAACAGTGAAGGCAAGACCCAGCACGGGGGTGCTACGTCGCTTGGCAGAGACACTACGGTTGGTTGCGGAGGGAATGAGGCGGCTTCTCCTGGACCGCGCGATGGGGAGGGGGTCCTGGGCTCTCCCGGGTCCGAGAGCGAAGGCAGGGGCGGCAGAGCCCGAGTCAGAGAGGGAAAAGCACAGCTGGAGCAGAGTCTGCAGCCAGGGGGCCGCTGGCTGTGTGGACGGAGGGGCCACGCGCCAAGGACTGTGGGTGCTGGGATCTGAGTGCTTGTGTCCTCCCAGATTCGCATGTTGAAACTGTAACCAGCAAAGGCGATGGCGTTAGGAGGCGGGGCCTTGGGGGAGGTGCTTAGGTCGTGGGTGGGGGCGCTCTTGATGGCGTCAGGGTCCTTCTGAAAGAGCCCCACAGAGCTGCCCCTTCCACTGTGAGGTGTGCGAGGCCCATGGCCCAGGAAGGGGTCTCACCCAAGCTTGCTGGGACCCTGACCTTGGACGCCTAGCCGCGAGAGCTGTGAGCCGTGAATTCCTGCTCTGGATACGCTCCTGGGTCTGTGGTGTTCTGTTCCGGCAGTGGCATAGTCTAAGAAGGGGACAGCCTCCAGACAGGGACCCAGGCGGCCGACCCCTTGAGTTTTAGCTCGGTGAGACCCACTCCAGGCTCCTGTGGTCCAGCGTTGTAAGATCATGTGAAGCCACTGAGTGGTGTTCGCCTGTTGAAGCAGCGACAGGGAGCTCCTGCGGGGAGCTGGGTGTTTTCCCCCCAGCCGCGGACGGCCACGCCTGCCCGGAAACTCCTCCTGGCCACACCCCTCCTTGCAGACTTCTGCATTTTTTTTGGTTCTATTTTTCATTTTTCTTTTTCTTTCTTTTTTTATTTTAGAGACAGAGAGAATGAGGGAGGAGGCAGAGGGAGAGAGAGAGAGACTGAGAGACAGAGAGAGAGAGAATCTCAAGCAAGTACCATACTCAGTGCGGAGGCAGATGTCCGGCTTGATCGCACAACCCTGGGATCATGACCTGAGCCAAATCAAGAGCCAGATGCTCAAGCGGCTGAGCCCCCCAGCTGCCCCTGGTCATATTTTTTCTTTAAAAAAGATAGTTTAAGGTAAATTTGTTTCTGTCCTAGTCTTTCAAGTTCCCCTTACTATTATAAATAAGCTACTCAGATCTCGGCTTTGTAAGGACACTCCCCACCCTCCGGCACAGTCCGGCTCTCAGACCATTGTCCGCACGACCAAGGTAAAGAAATCACGGACCTTTTCTGTGGTGTAACCGATCTCACAAGTGCATGACTGTCGGATCCCCTCTTTGGATTGTTTCCCCCTAAGCAGAGTCTCTGGAGATGAAGCATCCCTGACGGTATGGAGAAGATCGGATTGGACAGGCCCTTGAAAGGACCGGCCGCGGACTCGGAGCCATTCAAAGGGGATGGTCACCAAAAATCCACCTTCCGTTTTAGCTGAGATGACAAACCCAAGGGATTGGGGGTCGTCCTGAGTTTTCTCTTGGCCCACCCAGGGGTAATCCACGCCGTGGCCACCGCTTGGTGCCATGTGCACATTCACTCCATGGCGCCTCCCCCCGATATTAATACTTGTAGAATTTTCATCTCTGGTAAATATTTTTCTGCAGCTATGGCTCTATCAGGTCATGCAACAAAGCACTTGAGGACAGAAATAGGATAAAGCCATATTGATGGGATTGGAACTGGAAACTGACAGGCTCCGATGGAATAGCACCTTCATGAAAACCCAGCCCCGCGGTGGGGTCTGGGGGATTCTCGGTGGTCTCTCCGGCGGTGGGGGCCGAGGGGCATCCGCAGGGGAGGCAGAACAGAGAGCCAGCACTGAGGGAGAGAGCCAGGCTTCCGTGGTGGGGGACAGAGAGCTGCGGTCCTAGGCCCACGCTTCTGCTGACGGCCCCCAGATTCTGTCTAAACTGCTGGAAACAAGCAGAGCCTGACTCCAAGAAACTCGTCCTTGAGCACCAGCCAAATCGCCAGTGGGCCCCGTGCTGTGGCCTCTGCCACCCCCGGCCCCCACGCCCCGCTCTATGCAGATGCCAGTCTGCTGTGCTCGGAACCTGTGTCTGAGGGCGCTCGTCCCCTTTGGCGCTGTAAGTAATGAATTCAGCTTTCTGCCCCCTGACAGCTGGCACCAGGGCAGGTCTGTGGACTCTGGTCCCTCCCGGACAAGAACTGTGTACTTCTGTGAGCAAAGGAGGTAAGAGGACAGCAAGCCAGAAATCGGGAGTATGAGAGAACGATTCTAATAAACCTCCCGTTACCGAGCGTGCCCTGTGTCAAGTCCGGGCACAAATCTGAACAGTTATTTCTAGTAACTCCATGAGGAAACAGAAATTCCTTGAATGTGCATTTAGATAAACTTTAATTATGAAGTCCTGAAAAAAATGTATGACATTTCTTATTTCCTATACTAAACGTAAAGTCTAATAAATTAATTATTATGCCAAATTTCAATTTGGCTTTGGGAAATGTTGGATATTCATTCATTCATTACAAAATAAAGATTGAACTGATACTCCTCTCTTCAAGGATTGGGCACAGCCCTTGCTCATTGCTGGGGTATGTTAACCAATTTCCAGGGGGTATCTTGGGCTGTGTCTCTAACGGAAATATCAGGAAATGCCTACGGTGGCTCCTTCCGCGGGCGCCGCAGTGTTCTAACTGCAGCTTCAACTTGCTGACTTCCGGGGCGCCTGGGGGATGCCTGGGGGGTGCCTGGGGGCTCAGGCAGGTAACCATCCAACTCTCAGTTTCAGCTCAGGTCACGATCTCACGGTCTGTGGGCTTCAGCTTCGCGCTGGGCTCCAGGCTGACAGCGTGGCGCCTCCTTGGAATTCTCTCTCCCCCTCTCTCTCTGTTCCTCCCCCACTTGTACTCTCTGTCTCTTGAAATAAATAAACTTAAAAAAGATAATATGCTAACTTCTTTGCGCACGAAAGCCATGATCTACACAACACAGAGGTGCTGGCCCATGCACGATACTGTTATGAAATAAAAAGATCAACCACTACATTAGAAGCACGGGCAACATGGCAGCCATGCCCGACTTAAAAATGCAGAGTGGTTTTAAGTGGAATGGACTTTTTACTTCCATATAACAGCACAACAGATTGAATAATTTATTTGGGTCAATGATATTAACAAGTGTTTGTTTAGTGAAGAGAAAAACAAGAATTACAGAAAAACGGCGATTAAATCAATCTGATTCTCCCAATGATTAGATTGTTTCCGTGACTCCCTTCTGATCGATCGTTAGCATTAGCCAGGAGTTGTTCTTTGTTGCACACGTGACTCTGTTGCCCCAGATTATACAGTGCAGCTGTCACGCCTGGACGAGGGGAGGAAACAAAGTAAGAGGAGCTGAAAACATCCGCTTCCGGAAGGCAGGGACTCATTCTTTACATTCTCAAATCAAATAGGATACAAGGTAGTCACTTGTCATATTTGGTGTCTGATGAACGTCATCACCTCCCAGTGAAGCGTATCCCGCGGGGGGGGGGGGGG
>NC_043705.1:145771379-145811322 GCF_006229205.1 Suricata suricatta
CTGGACGAGGGGAGGAAACAAAGTAAGAGGAGCTGAAAACATCCGCTTCCGGAAGGCAGGGACTCATTCTTTACATTCTCAAATCAAATAGGATACAAGGTAGTCACTTGTCATATTTGGTGTCTGATGAACGTCATCACCTCCCAGTGAAGCGTATCCCGCGGGGGGGGGGGGGGCAGAGTCCCTGACCGGCCGGGGCAGGGTGGGGGTCAGATCCTAGGTGGGGTGGGCTGGGCTAGAGCAGCGAGGCCTGGAGGAAGGGTGAGGAGGCTCTGGGGCCGGCTCTGGGTGGCCCCTCCGGCAGGCCTGGCCACCCCACCAGGGACATTCGGTGGGTCTCTGGGCGCTGTGCGCGCTCCTCTGGAAGCTGGGGGCAGCCGGCGAGGAGCAGGGGCGGCTGGCCAGGGTCTGACTCTCGGAGCCAGGCACACGGGCGGCTCCGTGATGTATGGCGGGGGCGTCACGGAGCCCACGAGGGAAGTGGAGGGAAGTGTCGGGCTGAGGCGTTGGCCCACCCGCAGGGACAGCCTCAGGGGCCAGCCTGGGCAACCATCCGAGCGATGGGGAAGAAAGGGCACGGTCGCTGGCTCCCGGGCAGAGTCACCGATGTCCAGTTCCTGGGTCCTTAGGGAATCGGGTGGCTCAGCTCCTCGCGCTCAGCCCCTGCTGCCTGCACCCCCTTCTCCGGGGAGAGTCGCAGACGTGTCCCCTGTCCCCGCTTCTGCCCCGACAGAGCTCACAGCCCCGCTGGGGGCCCGCCTGAGACACTGGGGGAGAGCACAGCCTTCATCTCCGGAGGTGCTCTGCTCCTGGCCAGGTGTCTCCAGCCTCGGGCTCCAGCCCTGTCCTATCAGCTCCGCCTGCCGTGTCCTCTCAGCCACAGGGACAGGCTCCCGCGCCACCCACCAGGACGACGTGCCCACTTAGCCAACTCTCTGCTAAAATGCATTCGGACTGCTCAAAGAATTACCTGTGAGACGGAAACTGGGAGACTTATGGATGAGAATGTGGGGGAGGAGAGCTTGATGTCGGTCTTGGCAATTTCTTAGGAGGACACCAAAGCACAGGTGACAAAACCTAAAATAAATCAGCAAGGCTGCAGTAAATTAAACGGCCTCTGGGGCCCCTGGGTGGCTCAGTTAAGTGTCCAACTTTGACTCAGGTCATGATCTCAGAAACGTGAGTTAGGGCCCCGTGTCGGGCTCTGTGCTGACAGCTTACAGCCTGGAACCTGCTTCAGATTCTGTGTCTCCCTCCCTCTCTACCCCTCTCCACTTGTTCTCTTTCTCTCTCAAAAATAAATACACACACACAAAAGAAAATCTAAAGAGCTTCTGCACAGTAAAGAAACAATCAATGAATTAAAAAGGCAACTTGCACAATGGGAGAAAATAGTCTCAGATTGTATATCTGAGAGAGGATTGAAGGTCAAAAATACATGAAAAGCCCTGACGCTCAGTAGTGAGCAAGCAGCAAACCAGGTAAAAGTGTGCAGAGAAGCTGCACAGACATTTTACCAAAGACAGCACACAAATGGCCAGTAGGTACATGAAAGGATCCTCAGCATCTCTCATCCTCCGGAAAATAAAAATCAAAACCATTGACGTACCGCCTCCTACCTGTTAGGATGGTGATCATAAAAAAGACTAGAGATAAGAAACGTTGATGGGGGCGTGGAGAAAAGGGGCCCCTTTGCACTGTTGGTAAGAATGTAAAATGGGGCAGCCATGACGAAAACCAGTAGGGCGATTCCTCCAAACACTAAGAATTAACTGACTTTATGACCCAGGAATCCCGTTTGAGGACATTTCCAGAAGAATGAACACCAGGATCTGGAAGAGATACGCTCCCCTCCGTCCCCCTCCACCGTGTTCATTGCACCATTATTGACAAGAGCAAGACACAGATACAACCTAAGTGTCGGTCAATAGAGGAGTCCATGAAAGCATGTGCACACGTGCTCACACATGTACACACACACGTGCGCATGCGCACGTGCACACACACATGCACTGGGATATTATTCAGTCATGAGAAAAAAGGAACTCCTACCACTTGCAACAATATGGGTGGACCTTGAGGGCATCGTGCTAAGTGAAATAAGTCAGAGAGAGAGACCACTACTGTATGACCTCATTTAATTGTGGAATCTAAAAACGCCAACCTCATAGACACATATGCTGGACGGGGGATTTCAGGGTCTAGGGTGGGGTGAGGGGCCGGAGAGATGTTGTAATTAGTAGATAAATAAGTTCATGAAATCTAAAGCACAGCATAATGAATACGGTCAACAATACTATATTATAAGTTTCAAAGTTGCTAGGAGACTAAATCTTAATGGTTCACACCACAAAAAAATAAATTATAATTATGGGATGCGATGAAGTTGCCAGCTGACAGTAATGTGGAGATCATACTTCAACCTACATGCATCAAACCAACACGTTACACCTTACACGTGCACGGTGTTAGATGTCCATTCTATCTCAACTACAAATCAAATGCGCTCACATGTGGCTCATACATGAGATAATGTGTGAAAAAACATATATTTTCCACTGTAAAGCCCTAGGTAAGGACTCTCACTGCCACATGCAGCCAAAAGCCAGGCCTGAAGGATGCTCCCCCATCCTGGCTCATCCTTCCTCAAGGGCTGCTCCGGAAAGATCCAGGACTTCATCCATTTACCACAGCTCTTGGGAGATGGGACTTTTGCCTATTACCTGGGAGAAAAGAGCATTCTTCTTTTTCTTAAAAAAATTTTTTTTAAGTTATCTGTTTATTTTTGAGAGACAGTGTGAGCAGAGGAGGGTTAGACAGAGAGGGAGATACAAAATCTGAAGCAGGCTCCAGGCACTGAGCTGTCAGCACAGAGCACGATTCGGGGCTTGAACCCACGAACCGTGAGATCATGACCTGAGCCGAAGCCGGACCCTTAACCGACTGAGCCCCCCAGGTGTCTCTAAAAGAGCATCTTCTCAGGCTGTAGATTCTACTGGAGTCAAAGCGTGGACACGGTGTTGACTGGGGGTGGCAGAGGGGCCCTCTTTATTCAAAGACGGACATTTTGCCGGCTCCCCACACTGATGGTGACAGTACCTGGAATCTGGTTTTGATGACAGCAGATACACGTGTAAACGGACATACATATCCGTACAGCTCTGAGGGCGCGGGAACTCTTAGGGAGGAAGAAGTAATAAAAAGCCCAATGCAAAGGGAAGTGGACACAGAGACGCTGGGATGCGGGACAAGGAGTTTGGGGAAGAGCGAACCATGGCTGCCCCGGGGAATCCGCCAGCTGGAGTCCAGGGAGGGGAGGACGCAGCGGTTTGCCGGGAGCCAAGCAGCTACTGGTCGACTATGGATTTCACAAAGGTTTACGCAGTTCCAAGGGGCCTGCACTTGTAACGGGTTTGTAGATGCCTCTTACTTCTCTTAACAGGGAAGAGACGCAAAGCGGGACTCTACAAGAGCAGCGGGAAGCATCAAGCAGCGCAGCCCGTGCGCGGCCTGCATCGTCAGGACGGCATCCCGGCCTGGACCCCGCGTCCACCTCCTTTCTGCAAGAGGCCGTGTAATCTCTGTCCGTCTCGCACACGCTCCCTGGTCTCGTCCCATTTCTGCCACCGTGGCTGGCGCATTCTGACCCTGCTTCCCGCGTCAGAGTACTCCGGCTGCAGAGCACCGCTTCTAGCTCTCCGTCGACTTCTGCCAGGCGTGTTAAAAATCGCGTTGCCCGATACGTTGTTTGCACAAATAGGCAAAGAAAGTCCCCCCCCCAATCGCTCCACGTGGCAGAGGATTTATGAAACATGCGGCCTGGATAAATACTTCCGTTCAAGAAAAACACCCAGGCAACTTCTCAACGGCCATCACAGCACACTGAGGCGGTTTACCTCCGTTTAGCGACGAAGTCAGTGTGCAGCCGCGCGGCCGCCAGCGCCTCGTTACGACCCCGCGGCTCCGGCGGGTGCGAGGTGGAAGCAGGGTTAACCTGCACACCAGCTCCTGAAGGAAGCCGAACGCTGCGCAGCCCAATTAAACCCTCGGCCCTGCTTTGGCTCCTAAGCACTTGCGCCTGGATTCCCCCCGGCTCGCCCCGCGAGGCGGCCCCGGAGTGGACCGGCAAGAACCTTTCATGCGGCGCCGCCAGCCGGGGTCCGGCCGAGCCCTTCGGGGTGACAGGCGGCGGCTCCCGCTCTATTAATCATCGTCTGGCTCCCAGCACCTGGGACTGACTCGGACTCCCCCGGCTGCTATATTGACAATATTCCCTGTTGATTTCCTCATTTTCTCAGCCAAGGCGAGGCTGACCTCTTTAAAATTCTTTATAAACGTCAGTAATTGCTGCATCCAACTTCAATTCATTACTTTCCCAGGCCTCATGTATTTTGATGATATGAAAGTTGACCACATTTACATGCAAATTGAAGTTTTATATTAATAAGGGCCAGTGAAAGGAGATCGCATGGTAATGCTCCATTATGACTTTTAAATACATTTGCCCATGTCTCGGCTGGCATTAGCATGGTCAGACCATGAGGAAATCATGTTGGTCTGATTGCAATTTTGTTTTCCAATTGGAAGTACAATTTCATCAGGTTTCCCTGTCATTTCTAATAATGACTTAAGTTTGCCCGCTAAATTGGAGAATTTCTCCGGCCTTCAGATGGGCTGGGAAACAGGTGAGGTGACAGCGGCGGCGTGAAACGTTTCAATGCGGCGGCGGCCAGTCCCGGAGTCTCCCTCCGCGGTGGCAGCCCCATCCCTGGAGGCTCCGTGCGGGAAGGCTGATCATCCTACGCGCGTGAAATTTTGTGTCAGAACTCGGAGAGCCCAGGGACACTGTGTTTGCTCAGATATCTGTTTGTTTGTTTGTTTGTTTGTTTGTTTGTTTGTTTTCAAGAGAGAGAGCAACAGTGCAAGTGTGAGGAGGGGAGGTGTGTAGAGAGAGAATCTTAAGCAGGCTGAGCGCTCAGCATGGAGCCTGATATGGGGCTCGATCCCAAGGCCCTGAGATCATGACCCGAATGGAAATCTAGAGTTGGATGCTCAACTGACCTAGCCACCCAGGCGCCCAGGTCCTATACATTTAATATGATGAGGAGTCAGATGCTTATCTTCCCAAGTGTAAGGTTGCTGGTTTCTGTCTCCTTCAGTGATTTGTAGTTTGCAACATTGAGGAGCTGATTAGTTTCCTTCCCCCCTAGTAGACTACCTGTATAAACCAGGGACGGTGTTATGCATTAGCATCATGAGTAGGACTAAAAGATCCAGAACTTGATCAGAAACAGCTCTTGAAAACAGTAATTTTCTGACTTACTCCCCAGGAAATTGAGTGTGGATAGTGTGCCTACAATACACTCCAAGGAGTCAAGATGCTGAAAGAAACACACTGATAAAACCCATGCACAGTGGAGCACAAGACGCCAAACGACAAGGCTGCCTAATTATAGACACTCCCCATGATTCTAGAACAATTGTTGAGCTTTCCCAGGATTCAGCTTACACCGTTGTAAACTGTGAGAATGTGCATTTCATTTATCTCTTGACCTCGTCAGGGCTCCACTAACAGACAAGGAATGTTGGCACCAACATGTGTCTCTTGTGAATGGAGATTTTGTGCCAGATGATCTTCTGGGTGAAAATTCACACTTGCCAGTATGATGCCCCATGCCATCAGAGGTATGCTCTCTATGGAATAGACTTGGGGCAGGTCACCTGACTTCGATGATACAATCACCTGTTAGTCCATGAATTCTTAGTGCATTCAACCTTTATCTGATCTGTTTTATCTCCGCGGAGATAAGACCCCGATGACAGGCTGAAGATGCGGAAGATCCCTGCACGGACAACAGGATTCTATTGTCTCCGACCAGTAGAGGACATGCTCAGAGAATTGTCAACATCGGTGCCTTCCATTCCCAATCACTCCCTTTGGCAGTCTAAAGATAAGCGTGATGCAGTGTATAAATAAGCCCAGGATTCACAGGGAGCCAAAGACAAGCACACACACACAATGACTATTTGTGTAAAGATGGAGAGGATTGCTTGTCAGCGAGCTGGTTTCTGGTTTCGAAGTCAGGTTCAACCCAGTGTGTATGGTATTATTTATTTTTAAATTTTTTAATGTTTATTTATTTTTGAGAGAGAGAAACAGAGCCTGAGCAGAAGAGAGGCAGAGAGAGAGAGGGAGACACAGAATCCGAAGCAGGCTCCAGGCTCTGAGCTGTCAACACAGAGCCCAACATGGGGCTTGAACTCACAAACTCCAAGATTCTGACCTGATCTGAAGTTGGATGCTTGATCGACCGAGCCACCCAGGTGCCCCTACTTTTTTTTTTTTAAATCTTAGTCATATCAAAAACATTCCAAAGAAAATACAAGATAGGTTGTACTGAGCAATGACACTCGATCTGGGGAAAGATGGAGAATGGTCCCATGGAGCAGGAGGCAGAGAAACACTCAGACGCTGATTTGCTTTGACAATGATGTTTGAGGGATGATAAACGCTTGCTGAATAATACAGGAAGTGGTCAGTGCCATAAGCCGATGGCCTCCTGCCACTGTGTGGACAGGGTTGTCATGTGATTATTCCAACAGTGGTTCCAACCTTTGCTTTGGGCCACTAACTGAAAATTTGATGACTATGGATTTTCACTCCAGGAAACATCACCACACGTCCACAGCCAGTGCATGTTGTGTGTCATGGCAAGATGTGGAAGCAGAATAATGGCCCACCAGGAATAATGGCCCACCAGCAAGAGTCCCCATCCTGATCTCAGCAAGGCAGAGGGGAGTCAGGACAACAGATGGGAGGAATGTGTTAATACACCGGCCCTGAGCTGGGGACATTAGCCTGGATCACCTAGGTGGATCCAATGTAATCACGACTACACTTCAAGGTGGAGGAAAAGGCAGAGAAGAGAGTCAGGGAAAGGGATGCGAGGTCACAAGCAAATGGACTGCAGGGGGAGGGGCAGTCATCCAAGGAATGTCCTGGCCTCCAGCTGATGGAAAAGGCGAGAAAATTGATTTTCCCCCAGATTCCCCAGGAAAGAGTACAGCCCTGCTGATGCCCTGATTTTATTTAATCTGTAGAGACCTGCATTGGCTTCCTAACATATGGAACTGCAAGGTTATTAATACATGTTGCTAATTTTAGGCACAGGGTTGTAGCGATGTGCTGTGGCACCAATAGAAAACTTCTGCAGCTCTTGGAGGCCCATCGGTGAATGTTTTCTTGAGGCCTCGGCAAAGTGTAGATGCGGTGACTCTGCACAAACACATGACATGGCGAGATCAGCAAGCCTGGGGTTCTCAAGAGCGCCAAGAAAGCTCGGCAGAAGCCAGCACAGTCCACTTGCTGCAGACAGATTGCTTTCATGCCTCACCTGAGGCCCATACGGGTGAGTGGGCCTCCTGTGTGGGAAGCCCACGCTGGGAGGCAAGGGTGAGTGGTCCTTGAACTCACCCCAATCCGCTGTGGGCACCAGAAACATAAAGGAAAGTGAGCAAAACCCCACTTTGTAATCATCTGTGGCGGCTAACTGGTCATGGTGCCCACACGGTGCCCACACGGTGCCCACATGGTGCCTGGTTCAGTTTTCCATGTTTGCCCTCAGCATCCTTTTCGTTGCTCACAGCTTTTGAGTGTTTTCAGGTAAGTAGGCAGAGTGGGAAAGACGCCACAGGGAACCACATGACCACTGACTGGGGGAGCAGGGGGGAAGCCAGGCACTGCCTTCCCTCCTCCGCAGCTCGGCACACAACCTCCGGCACCACCGGCAGCACCGGCTGCCCCTTCTCGGTTTTCCTAGCCACCTTCTCTCCGATCCCAAAGCCCTGGAAGATCCGACACTTGGGGTCCAGTCTTCTCTGACCAGTGCCTCCGCCCATGGGATCGGACCTGCCCCCTGGTTTCATCGCCATCCAGGCATTGAGCTGCAGAGTCAAAGCCAGCTGGCCCTGGCGTCTCCGTTGGGCACTGACAGAATGACCTGGGTCCTGCCCCTCTCTTACACTCGTTTTCCCCTCGGGACCCCGACCTCAGGGAAGTCCATCGCCTCTCACCAATTCCTTATCTCAGGACCTAAAGACACCTGGGCTTTTCCTCATTTCTTTGCTCTCCTTCTAGTCTGTCGCATCCCTTCCAACCCTGTCCTCGGACAACGCAGATTCCTTCCCACCACCTCCTCCGTTCTGCGGTGTCTGGACTCGGCGCTTCCTCGCCTGAGGCTCGGAGGTTGCCGTGGCCCCACCCCGTCCACGCTCCACTCAGCATGTTGAGTCATCACCTGACAAGCAATCCAATGATGTCACTCCTCTGCCTCGGACAATCCAGAGCCAGAGCAGAAGTCAAGTCTCTGCTCGGTGTCTGCCCTTCCCAGGATATCACACCATCGTGTCCACGTTCATCAGCTCCCACCCCCTCCTGTCCAGCACTCGGGCTCAGGCTCAGCGTCTTAACCTGGGGACGGGGTCTCCCTGCCTAAAATTCCCTTCCGTCCCCCCGTCTTCCTGGCTCTTTCTCCTCTGTGAGGCTCTCCCGGGAGAAGCCGTCCACGTCCCCGGCTCCTCTGCCTCACATGGCCCCGCCCACCTCATCACCGGCCCCGCCCACCTCATCACCGGCCTGTTCTCAGCTGGCGTCTCTTCCTTCATGGCACTAACGAGAGGAGGTCACCTCATTCCTTCATTGGCCTCTCCGACTTCCGGTTGGCTCGGCCGTAACCGCTGCTCCCGGAGGGGAACCTTGTCTCACTTCTCGCAGGGGCATGCTCGCAGGTGGCTTCTGACAGCACCACGGTCCCTCCCAAGTGTGTGCGCCTCCGGGCGTCCCACCAAAGCCGTTCTATAGGGGCGTGTGTGAAGGGGTTGAAATGCGAGGGTTAGGAGTGGAGCTGATGAGAGATCGTCATTGTCTGTGCCCCTGTCCCCAGCTTCGGGCATTCAGACAGCCCTCCCCGCCCCCACGCCTGCCTGAAAACGCTCTGGTCTTGGCCTTTCTGCACCCAGCTAGGTGTGGCTTCCTCTGCTTCTCCGGGGTAGCAATTTCTCCTCCTGTCCAACCCACACATCAGTCCTTTGGGGTCTTAATCACTCTCCACCTGGATTTGGAGTGATTCTCCACAGCAAATCCTGCATTTGGAATCCATATCAGACCACCCTGGGGCTGACTAAGTGTCCAAGAGTCACTCGCTGAATATTTAAGGAATACACCCATCAATTAATTGATAAATCATTTATGATGACATGTGGCCGCAAGACACAGAGGGTGATCAATGGTCCCAGCTTGCCGGGGACTCTCGGCGTGTAGCCCGGATTGGTCTGCTTTCCAAGCAACCCCCTCAGCCTGAGGCAAGCCGGAACTCGGCTCTGCCTAAGGACCCGTGGCCTTAATCCCGGCTGGTCCCGGGTCCCCCCGGACGGCTGCGGCCACTGCCCTATCATTTAGAAGATTCAGAAATGGGATGTTCTGCATATGTGAAACGATTTGCCAACTGCTGATCCTCTTTCCCAGAAATGCAAATGGTCCTCCTCCCTGGAAAAACGGTATTTCACCCCTTCCAGGTCTGAATCCGCCACCAGCGGCGAACCGTACTTTGTAGTGAGTCAGATAACGGAAAAGCCACTTCGAGAATGGCTCAGCTTATTTTATTTACTTACGTTTGGGCTGAAGATGAGCGGAGAGTCCTGGCCACACAGGCAGAGAGTTTCGGCTCCTGCTCAGCTGATTTCAGGACTTTAATTCTCCGCTTTTGGTCCTGGGCAGGTGCTCAGAAGACGCCTCTCCTCTGAGCAGAGAAATTACCCACCCCAATCTCTCTTTCCCATAAAGCAGTGTAGCCCTTCGCTACTCATTAAAAAAATGTCTTAATCAGAAGCATAATGCATAAAAACAAAGCCAGCAGCCCTGACGGACACTGGGTGCTGGGTGACCAGCCTCCAGGCCCCTAGCCACTCCCCAGGGGACCCAGCCTGCTGTCCCCAACCCAGTCTACACCCTCACACAGAGAGCCTCTGGGGAGGACAGTGGCTCGGGGTGGAGGAAAGGTCTTTCCTGGCACCTGAAGGGTCTGGTCTTTCCTGTGGCCGCATCAGAGGGCCTTCCAAGCAGAGACATCCACGTCGTGTGGAAATATTCTGACCTTGGTTTTGTGTGTCCATTCTCTTAACCTTAACTCCCGCCCCCACACAGAAGAATCTAAAACTTATTTCATGGGTTAAAGTGTGAGGGAGAGTAACAGTTGTCGGCCTCATGCCCCCGACAGAGGGAGGCTTCCTTTACTGGGATAACTCGGGGGACAGGAAACACCCCGCACAATCATTGTCATTTTGTTATAAAATTCATGACCACAGACTTCTACAGGACCCCAGGTCGGTGTGTCCTCTGGCCGTAATCCGCAGTAATTTTTCTCCTTCGTTCCTTCTCCCTCCTCCCTTCCTTCCCTCCTTCCTTCCTCCTTCGTCCTTCCCTTCCCCCTCTCTCTCCTTCCCTCCTTCCTCCCTCATGTCCTCCTTCTGTCCTCCCTCCCTTTCTCCTTCCCTCCACCCTTCCTCCCCTCCTTCGCTCCCTCCGTCCTTGCCTCCCTCCTTCCTTCCCTGCCTCTCTCTATCCCTCTCTTCCTCCCTCCTTCCTAGCTTCCTTCCCTCAGTCTTCCCTTGCGCTGGACTGAAAAGCAGCGACAAGCAGCAGGGGGCCGAGAGTCCCGCCCCGGGCTCACCTTCCTTCTGCACCAGGACGAGGGAGCTTCGTTTCTGGCTCTGCCAGCAAGATTGTTCTGCGTCTCCTCACGCGGCTGTCCGATCTGTGGACCACAGAGAAAGCCAGGCTTTGATTTTGGGGCTTCAGTTTAGTCCAGCTGCCTGCTGACATGGGCCGTGCCTAACTCTCTGCCCCCTCCCTGTTCAGGACAAGCAGCTGATGGAAATACTTCCTTGGAGTCAGATAAGTGAATTTATTCAAAATCTTTCAATTCTACAAAAAGAGGAAAACAAAACGCTCTAACCAGTTTAAAAAATTAGCTCGATAACCTGTTCCCCGCAGGATGCCATGCAAACATGGCCGAGGGCCTCCTGCGCCCCCTGTGCCCTCGTCCACTTTCCTTCGCGTGGACTCGCACGGTGGCACTGAGGGCCCAGCGTGCTGACTGCCGCAGCAGCTGTGCCGACGGCAGAGAGGGGACCCCCCTCCCCCCCATCCTCGCCAGCACTGGTGTGTGTGTGTGTGTTTAATGGCAGCCACCCTAACCTGCACTGGTCTCTCGGGGTTTTGGTGTCATTTTACTGACAGTGCGTGGGGTTGAGCATGTTTCCATGTGCGGCAGGCTATTCGTAGGGCTTCTTGGGAGAAATGTCTACTTGAGTCCTTTGTAATTGGGCTGTTTTGTTACTGAGCTGTAGGAGTGCTTCACGTAGTAAGAAAATAATTCCTTACCAAATACACAATATGCAAATATTTTCTCCCAATCTGTGTGTTGACTTTCCACTCTGTTGATTAATAAAAGTGTGTGTGTGTGTGTGTGTGTGTGTGTGTGTGTGTGTGTGTGTGATGGCTTAAGTCAAGTCCACAGTGTCTGTGTTTTCATTTGTTGCCAGTTTTCTGGTATTATACCCAAGAAACCATTGCCAACTTCAATGTCATGAAGCATTTTCCTGTCTTCAATCTTAAGAATTGTATAGGTTTTGCTCATGTGTGTAGGTCCCTGATCCATGATGCATTAGTTTTTGTATGTGATGCAGGATAAATGTCCTATTCCATTTTATTTCTGCATGTGGAGATCCAGTTTTCCCAACACCACTTGTAGAAGGAAGTGTCACTCCCCCTCTGAATGCTTTGGCCTCCTCGTTGAATCGTCCGACCACACGTAGGAGAGTTTTTCCAGACTCTGTCCTACACCGTCGACCTGTTGGTAGTCTATCTGCACACTCTGTAGTGAGTGGTGATGTTTTAAGACTGTTTTGACGTTTCAGGGTGTCCGGAGACTCCACAGGAGTTTAAGATGGGTTTTTCTAACTCTACAAAGCGCGCTGTTGGAGTTTTGATCGGAACTCCACTGAGTCTGTGCACCGCTTCGGGAGGTGCCAACATGTCAATGTGATGTGTGCCGATTCTTGAAAATGGGCTGTCCTTCGGGGCCTGTCTTTAACTTCTTTACACAGCGTTTTGTAGCTTTCAGTGTGCAAGTATTTCACCTCTCTGGTTAGGTTTGTTCCCAGGTATTTCGTTCTGTTTGGTGCTATTATAAACCAAGTTGTTTTACCAATTCCCTTTTTGGATTGTTCATTGTTAGTGTAGGGAAACGCAGTTGAGTTTTGTTATATTCTGCAAAGTTGCTGAAGTCCTTTACTGTCCCTGGCAGGTTTTGGTTTTGGTTTTGCCCCATGGAATCTTTCATGTTTTCCTTCTATAAGATCAAGCCACTGTGCGCAAGTCTGTTTTTAGAGTTATGAACAGTTATACGTATTTATTGAAAGGCATCATCAGCGAGTCCTGTTTCGGGGTGACCTGCTCGCAGAGGCCTTCCCTCAGACTCACAGGGACAGGGCTTCGTTTCAAATATCTTTAAAGTGATTTAATGGATCGATACATTTCATTCATGGTTTGGATTTATGAGTTTGTTTTCCTAAGGAAAAGATGATGCCGTGTGTCCACCATACACCGATGCTGTTCTAAGCCTTTCCACATCAGCTGAACGCTCTGTTTCGGCATTATCTTCCGGAGCCAGGGGCCATCCAGCGTCACAGCTGCCCTAGTCCAGATTATCTGTGTCGATTCTGTCGGCCTCTCGTCACCTCCTGGAGATGATGACGCACTTGGCGCGGCTGGCCACGGCCTTGGTCCTCATGGCGCCCTTCCGAGTCATGGACTGCTGCATCCAAGGTCCGCAGGGTGCTGCCCGGCCTAGAATATTTCAATCCTAGCACCGCCTCCCTGCAGCGGTGTCACATCTCATTTGCACTGTGGCCTTTGCAAGAGGCAGGGATCATTACGGGGTGACATCCAGGGAAAGCCCATTATAGCCGGCCAGGTAGCGGGAGGGATGGGGACACCACAGAGGAGCAGCAAGGGGAAGCGGGGTCTCGCCAGGGGTTTGGGGGGCCATGGGCAGAGGAGACCCTACACCCAGGGTGCCGGGCTGGATCCGCTGGTGTGGCACAGGGGGAGGCGCCTGCCGGGGCCTGCTCATCTCGGGCTGGCCTGTGGAGCGCGCTCACTGGCTTGGACAGACCACTGCCAGACCTGGGAAGAGTCTTTGTTCTTTTGCTTCATTTGCTCTCCGGTCTCTGCAATTCACAGACTCACAATTTCATTTTAAAAGGAACAACTGTCAAGAACGTTTGCTCCACTTACTCCTAAAACGGGAACAAAGAAGTGGATTAAGCCTCCAGCTAGAGCGGCTGCCTCCTGTTCCTCCTTAGCTCTCTCTCTTTCACCCGCTCTAGAATTTTCTTCCTTCCTCCCCCCTCCTCTCTCTTCTTCTGAATTGCAGATGAGAAATGTCACCAGGATATGGCACAGCTCCTTTAGGAGACGTCCTGAGAGGTGTCCCGTGGGGTCACAGGCCAAGTCCCTGGAGATTGCGTAGCCGTGTGCAGACACAGGTGGGCAGCCAGCCATCTGGGGTCTGGATTGACGGGTTTGTGGATTTATGGTTTATTTCTGCAAAATCCTAAGTAGTGAAGGGAATAGAAAGTCACCTGTGACCCACAGCCTGCCAGCCGACCTACGTATTCGACTAGCTAGCAACAAACACCGTCTGTTTGCTGATCCCATTTTTTACCTGTCCACCTGTGGGGGTCCTTGGGTGCCCAGAGGCTGCGGGGCCACAGTGCTGGTAGTCACAGAGCCCGTCCACACGATGGGACAGCTCCCCACAGCCAGACCCAGGGGCTGGCGTCTGATCCTCAGCGTCCAGGGTCTGCCAGCCACAAGCCACCAGCGGTCCAGCTCACTGCCCTTGACAAGTCCGTGCCTGGTTATTTTGAGTCACTTGTGTTGACTCCCAAGGTGCAAGGGAAGGCTTCCTGTGGCCTCAGCAGGAGTCCTGACTGGTGGCGTTGCCGGAGGGAAGGTGGACGGCACTTCCTTCCAAGGCAGCGCAGCCGCTGGGACACCATACACAGCGCATGGCCACTGGCCGCGACTCTGTGTTCCTGGAGCACTTGGGGTTTCACAGAGAGGAGCTCACCACAGCCACCCCTTCTCACCCAGCCTCTCCCCCTTCTTAGAGCTGCGGTTTCCTGTCCTTCTGTCTAAGAGCAGCGGGAAAACCCACGATTCCGAGGAGATTGTTGAGGCCATGAACTTGACTCTTCCCTGTGTTGTGGGCACCCACGTCCTCAAGCTTCTCCCCTGGCAGCACCTCCCACCCAGCCACCCCCCGCCGGAAGGACACAAGCATCCTCTGAGAAGGTGACCTGCTTTTGTTTTGGGACATGGAGGAGCCCGCCGCGTTCCGTGTTCAGACCACAGGCCAAAGACACCTCGGCGTCAGGGCCCTGTGGTCTCTCCACCAAGAGCCCTGACTCACCCCCCCCCCCACCGTCCAGTTGGCTGGGCTGGTCCCTGGCTTCCCAGCATGTGGCCTTGGCCATGACCAAGCCTCCTCACCAAGTGCAGGTGCCTAGAAAATAGGAAAATGTGCGTCCCCATTGAGGCCCGTCCGGGAAGTGCCAGCTCCACCCTGGCCTCAGTCACCTGGGGTGGGGGGAAGCAGGGCCCAGTGACACCCAGGGGAGCCGAGCAGTCGGGCCCTGGGATGGGGCGGAGGCTCCCATGGACTGTGTGCTCACCCTCGGAGCCGTGGCCGCGGGGACGGCAGTCCCACCACTGGGAAGTCGGGCAGTGGGGACACTTCCAGTAAGCCCAGAGTGTGCACTTAGGGAAGAGAATCAGGAGACAAGAGAACTCTGGTGCTGGGCTCAGGATCTGGGCTCCAGGCTAATGACTGCTTTTAGCTGTCATCTCCTCAGGAATGAGTCATCTGAGCCACATTTATCTGTTCATGTTAAAGGGTTGAAAGGAATCCTCCTTGTCCTGATCAGATCTAAAAATCTGTGTTCCCAACTTCCATAGCGAAGAAGGGCTCCTGTCTCTCCACAGGAGCCAGGCACGTGCCAGACGATGGAGGCCAAGCCCTGGGTGGGGCCAGTCTCCTGGGGCCACAGCGGCCATGGCGGGAGCAGCGGGAGTTCATTCTCCTGTTGGGGGTAAGGACCCTGGGGCAGGCCCCGCCCCCTTTACACCTGCTCCCGGCCTCCTCCCAGCTTCTCGTGGGTCCTCGGCCATGGCGGGGACTGCCCCCGTCACGTGGCCTCCGCCTGCATATCCGCCTGTCTCTAAACATCCGCTGGCGAGGACACCAGTGAGCCCAGCCTGGGGGTCTCTTCCTCCTGCACGACCGCATATGCACCAGCCTCACCTCCAGATCAGGGCATGTGTTCTGGCACCAAAGAGTCAGCATCTGAGTTCTGAGGGACACAGTTGGTCAGGGAGTCTGGATGGGGACAGCCTGTGGGGCGAACACACCTCCCTTAGTGGGTCTTTCAAGGCTCTCCGGGGCCGGCCGGTCCTGGAAGGCCCCGTGGGGGAGGGGTGGCTGTGACTCCCCCCACAGCACGGCTCCAGAGCCACACTTGGAGAGAGGAAGTCAGCTAGATAAAGGGCGGCCTGGTGACTGGAAAAGTGTATTTCTCGCAGATGGATGCATCAGCCTCCACGGAGGAGCTCAGGTGAGAAGCTATTAGAATGCCTTCTGAGTTCGGTACAGGGCAAGGAAAAGCATCAATCTGAATATTTCAGAGCTTTCTCTTCTTTTTGTTAAAATCCACTGTCTTCAAAAACACAGATCCCATGAATCACCTTAAAAGGGGGATTTCAACTTCCCACGGGCAGCTCACATCACAAGCGAGCTGGAGCACCGTGTTCTTGATTAAGTCCTTAGACCTTGGCGTTTGTCTTTGCTGAGAGTCATACTCAAGTCCCCGCACATGAAATGTTTAGACTTTCATTTTCAATTATACATGAAATGTGCAGAAACATGGTCCAATGCACATTTGAGCAAAATTTGCTAATGCCCCCTGAACGAATCATAAACACCTCGCCGGGGGGCCGATGAGGCGAGCCTCCCTTCCGGTAGGTGTGTTATTACAGCCGCCGCCGCTGAACAGACAGCCGCCCAAGGTGACAGGTGCCCGGCGCCCGGCCTCGGCGAGGGCTCAGCTGTGACGCCCCTCCATCCCCCCCCGGGGGTCGCCTCCGGCACTCTTCACAGTCTTGACACTGATGCGAAGAAGCGATGTTGGGAAGTGGACAGCTTCAGCGCCGGGCCACGGACACAACCTGGCCTCCGGTGCGCCCCCACATATAACCCGCCTTTCTCTCCGCGAGTCTGACCAGAGGTAAAGCTAGCCACCAGAGACCCTAACGCTCGTGGTGTGGGAGGCAGAGGGCGCACACACAGGCATCGTCTGAGGACTTGCTGGACAGGGTGCATCGGATTATCGGAGGCGCTTACGAAGGAGAAGGAAGTATCATGGCCCCGAGGGGTGTAAACTTGAACAGAGCGCCCGCACAAGAGAACGTGGAAGGTGTTCAGACGTGTCGACATAACGTACACCAGGGCTCATCCGGTTAGCTTTGGGAGACACTTATTCTCATGAGTTAGCGGGCATCCTTCCAGGTTCTCAGGATATGGCAGAAGTCAAACGCCTGCCCCCCTGGGGGTCCTATTCCAGTGGAGGGAGGGGGGCAAGCAAATCCATGGTCCGTCAGGGAATGATCACAGCGAGGGGAAAACACGGAGTAAGGCAGAGAGTGAGACCTCTCGGGAAAGCGGCATTCGGGCAGGTGTGATCCACACCGCACTCAGCTAACCGTGCAATCCAGACAGAGGGGGAGCAGGTGCTCCAGGCAGGGTCTTGGCACGTTTGGAGGAGGCGCTGTGGAGGCTGAGGGAGAGAAAGGGTGACAGCAGATGACACAGGCCAGAAAGGAAGTGGGGCGGGGTCTCCACGTGAAGAAGGTCCCGTCAGCAGAGCACAGAGTGTGCCATCTTGTGCGGACTTTTTCATGCAAAATTATGTCTCTGAGACGTGTCTGTGTTGTTTGCAGGGGTGTATCCCACAGCTTTTTATTGCCGTCCGTGTTCCATTGTGCGACAGTGCCACAGTTTACCTTTTCTGCTGCCGGCCGTTAGGAACTACGCCGCCACAAACATTCCATGTGTCTATTGTCGCGAGCCTGTCTTCGCGTGTGTTCGGTGCTGAGGCAGAGGCGACCCAGGACGTGCATATTCACCCCCGTGGACGCGGACACCTCCCCCAGGGGCACATGACTTCCTTTTCATCGCCCATGTCCTCTACCACCTTCGGTGTCGCCAGTCTTCGTCGGAATGTGAGCATTCCGATCTGTGCAGCGCTAACTCTGCTCAGTTTTATTAGGAAATAAATAGAAGCTGAAGCACCTTTTACAACATCCTGCTGACCAAGTTGCCATCCTATTTTGTCTAGTATCTTCTAAAGTCTCTTGATTAATTCAGTATTTGAGGACCTCTCCTTTTTTAATCTGTAGAAAATTTTTATATATTCTGAACACAAGCACTTTCGTAATATTGTTGGAAATCTCTGTCTTTCTCTTTCTGGCTCCCATCTTCTGTTCCCCTCTCTCTCTCTCACTTTTAATTCTTTTGATAATCAACAGTATTAAATTTCAAGGTGGTGCAGCTCTCAGTGTTTTCTTTCACAGCTACTGTGTGCAAATGTCTTTCTTCCCCCACTTCACAAATGTATGCTTCTATGTCACTTTCTAGTTATTTTTGCCTTATACTTTTATAATCACAAACCAGTAAAAAATAATTTACAAATATAGTCAGACGTTAGTCTAACTGGCCAAATTATGCACATCAAAACACATACACACACATATGCTGCTAGGTTTTTCTTTTTAATCAGAAATACAATAAGTCTATAGATTCATTTACAGAGAACTGACATCTTAATGTTAATCTTCCAGTCTATGAACATGGTATGCACTTCAACTTAATTCCCTTTTCTTATATTTTTATCAAAGCCATAAAACTATAGCATTGTTTGGTAGAAGGGTTGAGTAACTTTTAGTTATATTTCTGGATATATGATGTGATTGATGCTATTGTAAATAGTATTTTACTTTAAATTCTTTTAAGTTTATTTATTTATTTTGAGAGACACAGAGAGAGAAGAGAGAGCACAAGCGGGGGAGGAGCAGAGAAAGTAAGAGGGAAAGAGTCCCAAGCAGGCTCTGTTTTGCCAGCACAAAGCCTGACACGGGGCTCGAACTCACGAACTGTGAGATCATGACTTGAGCTGAAATCAAGAATCAGAGGCTTAACCAACTGAGCCACCCGGGTGCCCCTTATAAATACTGTTAAATAAAATTCTGTTTTCTATCAGTCATTGATATAATTTTGAATATTACCTTTATTATTTTCTGATAACACAGTGTGAGAGGCCAAGGTGGCCAGCTGGGATATTACTTCTGGAATCTCAATAAGACACAAGGGAGAAATAGTTGAAATCTGGATATAGTTTGAATGTAGAAGTCACAGAATTTTTTTCTTGAGTTATCTTATGGGGTGGGGGGTCAGTTATGATTCTAAGATCTTAATTCTAGAAATTGAAGAATGTAGTTAAAATTTACCAAGATGAGGAAGTGTGTGGGAGAAGAAGGTTTGAGATGAATATTGAGTTAGTTTTAAGACAAGATTGAGATGTTTCTTAGACATCTAAGTGGAAATATTGAGAAAGCAGTGAGCTTATAAGACTGCAGATCCAGAGAGGAGTCTGAATTGGAGGTATAATTTGTGGATCATCAGTATATAAATGATATTTTAAAATAAGCAGATGGGTGTTACCATCAAGAAAATGATGGGGCGCCTTGGTGGCTCAGTCGGTTGGGCGGCCGACTTCAGCTCATTCAGCTCAGGTCATGATCCCACAGCTCAAAGGCTGGTGAGTTCAAGCCCCACATTGGGCTCTGTGCCGATGGCTCAGAGCCTGGAGCCTGCTTCTGATTCTGTGTCTCCTTCTCTCTCTCTCTCTCTGCCCCTCTCCTGCTCATGCTCTCTTTATCTCTTATTTCAAAAAGAAATAAACATTAAAAAAAAAAGAAAACGAAAGAGAGAGGGGCACTCAATGCGGTTTAAGACCTGGGAGTGATTTTCCAAGACCTCAGTGAAGAGAGTGCTTTTACGAAAAGCAAATGATCAACTGTCATCAACAATTCAGGTAAACTGACCTCAGAGAATTGTCCACTGTTTTGTGGCAAACATTGCTCATTAATGACTCAACATTTATTTATTTCTTCTCTACTAAAACTGATTCTGTTTGAGTGCCAAGTACCTCACTCTGAAGCATGATGTATGATCAGCTTTTCCGCTTTGCCCGTGATAGTCCAGGGGCTGAGTTCTGGTAAGAGACGTAAGAGAGCATATGTTAGGGGACCTGGGAGAGAACTTCCTTCTCGATGGAAAGGAGACGCAGGAGGAGTCAGCCCTGACGGCTAGCTGTCTCCCTCCCTCCTTCAGGCACGGACTGTCATGTCAGTGAACAATGGCTTCATCTTGATCTACTCAAAATCGAACAACCCATCTCTAACTTCCAGGCTCCAGGAGAAATCACAATGGAGTTATGAGTAGACATGTAACAACTGTACACTGAGAAAAGTAAATCATGACGAGAGGTACAACTTAGGGAATATGGCCGAATAATATCGTAATGACTTTGTATGATGACAGACAGTAACCACAGTTACAGTGAGCACTGCATAATGTATAGACTTGTCAGGCATCATGTCATACATATGAGGCTGATATAACTTTGTATGTTAACAACAATAACAAATAAAGTAGAAGATAGTAGTAATAAGTAAATAGTAAGTTTAACTTTAATTTCAATAATAAAAATAGTAAATTAAATTTAGCAGAAAAGGTCAAAAGAAAATTCAACACTCCTTAGAGAAATATAACATAAACCAGAGCCTCTACAGTGTATGATATGGAAAGCCCAGACGCATTTAAAATCACACACACACACACACACACACACACACACAGAACAAGAAAAAGTGACAAGGAATCAAAAGATAAAATAACCCATAGAAGACGTTCAAGGCCTAAGTCGAAAATAATTATTAGTGGATAAGGATATCAAAATAATTATGAACGATATGTGAAATTGAATAGAAAATAATACAGACAAGTGAAAAGAGTGAGCACAAGTAATCAAATGACAAACTACATTATTTTATTATTTCTTTTAAATGTGTAGTTAATTTATAAGTTAAAGCAGATGAGGGGCCCCTGGCTGGCTCAATCAGTTAAGCTAGCAATCTGACTCTTGATTTTGGCACAGCTCATAATCTCACAGACTTCATGTGTTCAAGCCCCACATCAGGATCTGCACCAACAGCATGGAATCTGCTTGGGATCCTCTCTCTTTTTTGTTCTCTGTCCCTCTGCATTCCCCTCTCTCAAAAATAAATAAATAAACTTTTAAAACTATTTTAAAAGAAGCTAGTGGTGCTACAATACAATAAAATGACATTTAAAAAAAGTTAAAACAGAAAATAGAATTTGCAAACTTGAAGTCAGTCTATAGTGTCCAAACAGAAGTACAAAGATAAGAACAAATGGAAAAGATAGAATCAAAGGTAAGAGAGAGATGAGCAAGATCTGAGGGAGAGAATGAACCTGAAGCAATATTGAATAAATAACAACCCAGAACTTCACAAAAGATAAAAAGCATTGACTCAGAGCTTTAAAAAGTCTACAAACTCAAAGCAAGATGCAGAGAAAATGGAAATCAGCCATATCATTGTTCAACAATTTAAAATCAAAGAGAAAGGATTATTGTGTGCAGCGGATGTGGGAGGGAGCATCCATGAATTCGGGGTCAACACAGAGAAGACCAGGGGTGGTCTCATAAAACTCAGAAATTCTATACCCAGTGAAACTATCACTCTGATAATCAAGGGAAATAAGATGTATGTAGACAAGTATGAGCTGAGTGTATGTGTTTCCGTCAGATTTCACACTTTAAAAATATTAAAGAGACTTTTTCAGGAGGGAAAAATATATGCAAATGAGAAAACATATTGAAAATTTAAACTGTTCCAGTATTTGAGATCTAAAAGTAAATTAACGTAGATAGCAATAGATCAAGTATATATTTAAAAATATTTTGATGTTACTATTACTGAAAGAATGACACTAAACATGAAACAAAGAAATGGAGCCAATAAAACAGAATAACAGAATAGTTGTTTAATTAAAAAAAAACACATTTGGTGGTATATATTAAAATAATACATAATTACCAAGTAGCATTTATCTTTGAAATGTGAGGATGATTTGACATTGGAAAATTTATCAAAATAATTCATCCTTATTAATATTTAAGAGGGAAAACATGAAAACATACAACCTCATTAGAGGCAGGGAAATATAACAAAGTTCAATATTATTCAAGAAAAACTCTTCACGAACTAAGTAGATGCCTTCATTCCAGTTAAACCATCCACCAAAGATCGAGAGCCATCATCCTTCTTAATGAGAGATCAAGAGTCTTTTATTAAATCAGAAGAAATCAAGATAGCCTGTTAGGTTCTCATGTGCTGCCCTTTATTTCACCTGCTTTCCTGTCTCCAAATCAAAGACACAAACGAAGGAAAGAAATATATCATAAATAGGTACTGGCAACAATGAGAGGCTATTTCCTGATTTGTAGAAAATACAATTATCCATACTGAAAATCCAAAGAGCTTGACAAACACTCATGAACTACCGTATAAGAGAATTCATCAAGATTGCTGGTCAAAAAACACTCCCTACACATATGTAAGTTAAATAATCACATTAAAATATAGTTTTGAGGGAGACAGAATGGAAGAGGGCAGAGAGAGAGAGAAGGAGACACAGAATCCAAAGGAGGCTCCAGGCTCTGAGCTGTCAGCACAGAGCCCGATGCGGGGCTCGAACCCACAAACCCTGACATCATAATGTGAGCCAAAGTCAGGCGTTAAACTGACTGAGCCGCCAGGTGCCCCAGAGACCTACATTTTATAGCAGCAACAAAAACTCTAAGGCTCTGGGTAGAAGTCGGTCACAATAGGACTAAGGACTTCCTGGGACAATGGATGGAAGTGTTTAAACGTGTGAAGGGGACGGGTCCCCACCCTGCCTGGGCTGGCATCACCTTGGCCATCTTTTTGTCTCAACTGTCTGTCCCGGACAATGGTGATAACAGCACTGCCCAGGTAAGACAATGACGATACACAAAGCACGCTTCCTTTGGTGCGGACCTTCCAGAAGTGCTCACGGCTCTCGCCAATCCTGTGCGAGTTCCAGTCAGTCCTCAGCCTGCGTTCACATCAGGTGGATTTTTTTCTTACCTTGAAACAAAAGGTTCCAAAATTCACTTGGAATATAACACAAGGCGTCAGCAAGAAAACTTTGAGAAATAAGAGTGACACGTAGGGCCCTCCTGAGGAAGCCACCGTCATCCAGAAAATGATCTCCAGAAGTAAACATTTGGGGAAAAACATGACAGAAACTCAAATTATAACCTTTGAAAAAATATCCTTCAAACAGATGGAACAATTACTGTTCAGAAAGGATTTTGTTTTCTGTATCTGATCAGAGGAATGAGAAAGCTGAACATCTTTAGCGATGGAAAAGCTCAAAGGTCATGTCACCCAGAACACCTGAAGTGGTGAGAAAAGATGTAATCCTTTTGTCAAAAAATGATTTTAAACACCTGATGTCTACTAAAAATCAATGAACAGAAAATACCAGCATAGAAACAGAAGAAATAGAAACATCCAATAAAGCTGTGACATCATTGGCCAAAGTGATTGTATCCACGCCAACGGAAAGCAGAATTAGCCAGCTTCTTCTGGTCCCTTGGTGTCTTGCTGGCGACACTGAGTTCGCTCCAGAAGGGCCGGAGCCTTCTTTCTCAAAATTTCCATGGAATTTTAAAATTTGGCAGGGATTTTCGGTAGAGCATTTTGACAATGTGTGTGAGAGTTTAAGCATGTGCACGGAATTGAGGCCAGCGAGTCCACCGAAGGGGTGTCTCCTAGGGAAACTTTGGGGTGCAGTCGTATTCCAAGCTGAGATCACGGTTTTGGCCATGTTTGTGAGAGGGAAGTGTGCATCTGCCCAAATTTCCCAGGGCAGAGAAACGTAAATATAGGACAGTATTTTGGAAAAAAGGAGGTGCTGATAACAATTCTACTTTTAAAGTGCTCAAGAGGTATATGTGCATTTAGAAGAATAAGAAAGGATGGCAGAAAGGAAGGGGAAAAATAGTTACAAACGGAAAGGGAGGGAGGCAAACCATGGGAGAGTTAAAAATCAGAGAAACTGAGGGTTGATGGGGCGAGGGGGCAAATGGGGGATGGGCACTGAGGAGGGCACTTGTTGGGATGAGCACTGCGTGTCATATGGAAGCAATGAATCATGGGAATCTACCCCCAAAGCCAAGAGCACACTGTACACGCTGTATGTTGGCCAAATAGGTGATAAATTATATTTAAAAAAAAAGAATAAGAAAATATATTTCAAACCTTAAATATGTTTGCCTCTGAGAGATAGACCTCCATTTTACAAGGTGGTGGACACTTTTATGATTATTATAATGTCTTAAATTAACTTTCAACTTTAAAAATAAGCATTGCATTTCTTTATTATTTATTTATTTACTTTTCATGTTTATTTCTAATTAAGAGGGAGAGATAGCGCACACAAGTTGGGGAGGGACAGAGAGAAAGGTGGACGGCACTTAAATTAAAGCGAAGCATTAAAAATATGGACTTGCCTTTTTTATATCAAACTGTTTCATCATATTACTCTTGGCTCACAATACTGATTCTCCATGAGCTTCGTCAAGAGAGGACTTGGAAGGTCAGGATACAAGAGACTCAACTGGGTTCTTTTTTTAAATTTTTAAAAATTTATTTCTGAGAGACAGAGAAAGACAGAGCACAAGTGGGGGAGGGTCGGAGAGAGAGGGAGACACAGAATCCAAAGCAGCGTCAGGCTCTGAGCTGTCAGCACGGAGCCTGACACAGGTCTTGAACCCATAAACTGTGAGGTCATGACCTGAGCTGAAGTTGGACACTTAACCAACTGAGCCCCCCAGGTGTCCCTGATTGGGGTTCTCAAATCGCATAAAAATAACCAGGGAATTTGTTAAACTGCAGATTCCAAGGGGTTGTTCCCACTTTACTAACTCAGAGCCTCTGCGTGTGGGACAAGAATCAGGGCTTCCGTCACGTTGTCTGGACAAGAAACACTAACAAGAACAGACCATATGACATTTGGACAGGTGGGGCTACCCAAGTACAAGTAATTCTAATATTTGCAAAATGTACATGACCATGTGTTTGATTTACTTAAAGACTGTGAAAACTGGATAATTAAAGTCATACTGAAGTAAGCGTCATAGGTCTCTGGATCTACGTACAGAGGGACGAAGATCATCCGTGAATGCCCAGCAGTAGATTTACAGCAATAAAGGACAGGTAGCTGTATTTGACTCACCTTCTAGAAGCTTCTCACCCATCAGCCATGTGATCTTCCCATGCAGGGCTACTGCAGGCGTAGGCAAGGGTGGGTGGGCATAGAGTGGCTCCACGCAAATGCTCAGTTAGTGGCTCAGAACTGAGCTCCACGAGGAAGGCTCTGGGCCATGGCAAGACCGGACACCGGGAACCAGTCGTGTATACACGCAAGTGCACAAGACAATGTGGGCACTTACGGTGCTGGCACACGGAGGCGGTCAGTGCTGCCATGCCATTTTCACTATTGTCGCTGTTACGGTTATAATTCTGCTTCCATTCCTACTGCGCCCATCCGAAGTGAAGTCTTACCACCTCTCCCTCAGTCCCCTGCCAGGACCTTCTCACTTAGCCCCCTGGTCCCCTATGCCTCTCCAGCCCCTGGGGTCCTGCACGTGCCTGCCCAGGGAGTTTGTGCCAAAGGCTGGACTAACCTGAGCTCCCTGTGGCATTTGTCATAATTGTCACTTGCTCTGGCACTTCCTGTCTCTCCATCTTTATGCACAAGATGAAGACCGACCGCTGCAATAAAAATTCTGGATTTACCTACCCTTTCAAGCACTCACACACCTGGCCTTCCGCCTCAGACACCTGCGCCCTGAGAGTGTGGTCTTCTAGCTGCAAATCTGGAACACATAGGCTGGAACTTTACAAGGAACTCCTTCTTTCCTTCTGAGACCACCCCAGTGGTCAAGGTCATCATCAGCCCAAGCTTCCCCCAAGGTCATGCCAGGATCAAACCATCCTTAACTTCTCCCTTCACTGGTCTGTAACTGCTAATGCATCTGCACAACGGGTATTTTGTCTTCTTTGGGGGAACTTCCCTCTTATATTGCTCTCCGGATTCCTCTTTGCATCTATCCCCCACCTGTGATGACAGGCACTCTTTCCTTTACATTTCCTACATCATCTGTGCTAGAGCCTGACACACAGTAGGCCCTTAATGCACAATACTGTGACTGTTTACAAGAGCGCATTCTCTTCCTGGCATTAAAACCCACTGTGTGAGATGGGGGCTATTACTGTTCCCTTTCTACAGATGAGCAAACAAGGCACGTAAATCTTAATTGGCTTCCCCAAAGCCTCAAAGCAACACAATAGTGAAGCGGGGGGTCCACGCTGGCGTTTGACTACCCACCTGTTAGTTAACTGCTTCATGTTCATCAAATCATCACTCATCTCAAGGTCATCTGCAAACCTTTTAATTTGTGTTTGTGTAATGTACACACGGAATCTTCTTGCTGTGCGGTTGCACACAATGGGGGACTGGCTTCAGGTGAGAAGAGTTTGCAGGAGTCCATGTAATACTGGCCATGATGTCCCTGCTCGCTCACACCCCACAGCCCGCCTCCTGTGTCCGGCCCAGAGCGAGCTTCCATCGGGATACTAAAGTAGACTGAAGCACCCAAAGGAAATGTGGGTCCTGGGTCCCCTTAGCACAGAGTTTGCCTATGAAGGAAGAAATGTCATTCACTCTCACACTGTCACCCGAGAAAAGAGGAAGTCACAGGACTGTCCTGTGGTTGAGAACACACTTAAGCCTGACAAGATGACCTGCCCGGCTGCCTTGTCCTCATGGGCTCTGGTCACAGATGCCTGGCAGCAACCCAGGCAACTGAACCAAACTGTTCCTGCACCGTGCCCTTTCCTGACGAGAGCTGGGGGCTGGAGCCTCACTTCCCTCCCTCGGCCCCTCCCTGGGGATACCGAGAAATCCGGGAAACTCAGCTCAAGTGCCCCCCTCCACTGGGTAGTTGAACATCTACAGACTGATGGGGGTCCCAGAGCCTGCCTGGCCGGACTCCCCTGGGGCAGAGGCTGTTTAGAACTGAGAGATGTTTGTGGGAGGTGCTCACAAACGGCAGGTAACATTTCAGTTGGATACTAAGGACTGAATACAAGTTGTAGGAAAGCTGAGTCACCTTCACAAACGAGATGGAAGTAGCCTAGGTTATATCTGAATGAAGTTGAGTACCGAATCAGGTGACACTGAGATCGATCATGAAAAAATAACCCAGAAGCTTCCATCATTTTTGGTGCAAGTCTTTCATTACTGTTCCTGTGGACTCTGTCTTACCTTTTTGTTGACGATTCAGCCCAAGCCTTGTGTGAGGGTCGGGCACGGTGCATGGCAGCCACGTGGAGGTGAGTTGTCTCCCGCTGGCCCAGTCCCTCTGCGGCCCAACCTTGGCTCCATCTGTCACCCCGTCCTCAGCTACGCGCCCACCAGCCATTTCCAGGATGTCCCCCTCGCTGCGTCCAGCCCTCAGGACAGGAGCAGGAGCATGAGAGAGATGAAGGTCCCCAGGGCTGGGCACCAGTGGGCATGATCTCACATGCATTCCTTGCCTCAGTTTCCACAATGGAAGATGGAGACCGTGATGGGTCCACCTCCCAATGTCATGGAGTCCATGCAAGGGAAGCATTTGGAACAGACTATGAACGCAAGAAAGCAGCATGTTTGTGACTATCTTGACTTCTTTTTTCACATTCTGCCTGTACACACACACACACGCATAGACTCCCGTAAATCTCCAAAGGTCAGAAACTTTTGGGGGCCCTGGATGCCTCAGTCGGTTGAGCATCCGACTTCAGCTCAGGTCATGATCTCACAGTTCGTGGGTTCAAGCCCTGTGTCGGGCTCTGTGCTGACAGCTCAGAGCCTGGAACCTGGTTCGGAATCTGTGTCTCCCTCTTTCTCTGCCCAACTCCCACTCGCTCTGTTTCTCTCTCAAAACCTAAATAAAAACATTAAAAAATAAAAAATAGGAAAAAAAGAACCTTCTGGAAGTTTCTTATCTATGTATCACCAGAGTGCCTAGCACAATGCCTTGAATATGGTAGTAATTAAATAGGTAGGAATGTGTATTGTTTTTCTATGAGGATATAATCTTCCCGCAAGAAATAACCTGGTTATCTAAGTTTAGGTAGGTTCTAGCTGAATGAAATTGAGAACCAAAACACCGATCTAGATTATACCCCATCTACAAGAGGCCACTTTGTTTAAAATATTTTATTTTGTTATTGCAGTTCCATCAGGAATTTGTGAACACAAAACTGTGTGTGGCAGATGTATAGATTGAAAGCATTGCGTCGGTTTTTGTAATTTAGGTAAATGCTGTGGTGAATAGTTAACGAGGGAGGTTTGACCAGTAACGTGAAGTGTACCTGCCTGTACAATGGGGGCCTGTAGTGATTTTCTTCCGCTCACTAATCCGACTTTAAAACAAAGCACAGTATGTCTGGGTTTTGCCTCTCTTTTTCTCGGTCCTTCCTTGATGATAAATGTATGTTAGTCATAGCATAATGGGCTCTTCCCTTCAGGCAGATACGGGATGTTCTGTAGCTGGGCAGATTGCATTTCTTTCACAGTTTGGGAAATTAACTCAAAAACCCTTAATTAGTAGGAATGTCTAGTCAACATTTATTTTAAAAACATAGCATAATGAATGCAAATCAGAAAATAAACAAGGATGTAAAATAATTGTGGTACCTTGTCTAGGAAATAGATAATTCATCACATTTTCACTTCCATGTACGAGCTTTGATTTTTTTCCTTACTGATATGTGTACAAATATTTACGTGTTCAGATGTCTGATGGTCCATTTCTGGATAATTAGAAAACAGATTGGTACAAGGATAAACCTTTCAGTAGAATAGTTACGTACTAGCACTGGTGATTACGCACTAGCACCAGTGATTACACACTAGTGCCGGTGGGTACACACTATACTGCTAGAGTTCTTCACCATAAAAGCCCTTTAGAGCAATTGTCTATCTTCTTACATTGTTTCCAAAATATTTGGCAAGATTAAAAATCACTCATCATTATTTCTGATATTACCGAATTTGCTTTTGGTTTTATAACTATTTAATGAAGACAGCTTCAGATCGGGGAGATACGAAGAAAAACTACATAGTAGCTGATTAGTTTTCCCCAGGATCTCCCGCCTGGGAGCAGGGCGGGAAGCTGGCCCCCCAACACGCCTTCCGTGACCGCAGCTCACATGCATTTGAGCACAAGCGCGATTCCCTCTCTGCTCGGGCGAGGCTGGGGTGCCGGCACCTGGGCCGTCCGGGGGGCGGGGACCGGCCAGCCGATCCGACTCCCCAGAACTCAGTGTGGTTTAATCACAACCTTTCCCCAGCCAGGATGCTTGAGCTTTGCTTTCTTTCTGTTTCTAACTTGTTTGCTGTCATTAATTAATGTGCCAAATTTGAAAACAAACAAAAGATACATTGGATGTGCTGAGAGGGAAACTGCCCACGAGGTCATGTTAGAAACATGTGGGTGATTCCGAACTGGGGGCTCCCCTCCCGCTCCCTCCCCCTCCCCGCACCCCCTCCTCTTCCTCTCTCTCTCTCCCCCTCTCTCTCTCTCCCCCTCTCTCTCGGGTTCAATAGCCATCTTGAGCTCTTTGCTGACGGGCATTCGCGGCAGAGCGGCTCGCCGGACTCCCGTGCCGCTCCTGGGAAGCCCCATCCGAGGGCAACGCTGTCGGCTCGGAGCCCGCCGCCCCTCTCCCCTGCCTGCAGTTCGCAGCGGAGAAAGTTTAATTCTGAACTGTGAAAAGATTCAATAAGTCACCACAAATCACCCGACTGAAGCCCAAACTGAGTAATTTACACAGCACTTTGTGCTCTTGAAACAGTTTGCAGTGGGCAATTATTCATGCCCGCCATGGGGCCGCCGGGTCCAGGCTCCTGTTTGTTCCAAGGCGGAGGGGAGGTGTTTGAACACCGCCAGAGACGCCAGGGGCCCAGAGATCATGGCTAATGTGACACCCCCAGGCCTAATCTCCTTAGAGCGCGGGGATAAAATAAGTATCCATTACAAAATCGGCATTCATCCTGCCCCCTTCTGAGCCCGGGCACTCTGATAGCGGCTCTGAGACAATCGTGCGATTCTAGACTTAATCAGGTATTAGGAGCTGAGGCCGGAGGAGAAGGGACTAATCTCCATATTTAGTCCATCTGTACTTGTGGACCTGACTTGCTTGCCCCTGATAGATCAAAAGGAATTGGCAAAAATCAGATTAAGGCTGGAGAAAAGGGGGTGGGTCCAGCCCTGTAACAGCCACATTTTTCCCTCCCTGCCTGGGATGCGTATACATTTATTAAGACCGTGCAGTTAATCCCATGAGATTTCAGTGCATTGTGCTTCTTTTTTCTTCTTCTCCCTGCTTTCGGCAACAGGGGAAAAAAAGCCATTAAAGGGAAATATTGTATTAATTATAAAAATATGAGACAGGCACACCCAGGGCCAGCCCAGTGCCCGCTCCAGGAAGCCTGGTGACACAGCCATGCGGTGCCGGCCCCGGGCTGGCCCCTCCGCCCCGGTGGGGACACGGGTCCTGACGCTCCGGGGACCGAGGCGCACGGCGCAGCGGTGTGAACTCAGCGGAAGGCAAGATGCTGATTATCAGCCCAGGCGGCCGCGGAGTCAGGCTGTGGCGGGGCAGGTGTGCGAGCCGGTGACATCTGAGCTCCCGCGGCCCTCAGTGTCAGAGCCCGGAGAGCATATGGGACTCGCCAATTAAACCCACCCGTTTCCTCTTCAAAACATGCTGCCGCGGTAGGCGGAAGTGGGTTATTTTCTGGCCGGCCCGGCCGTGTGGTTTTTTTCTTTTTTTCTTTTTTTTTTTTGTCAGTGCCACCGTCCAGCCACCGCGGTCCCGCCGCATCTGCACCCAGCTCGCAGCTCGGGACGCGCGGACAGATGGGTAAGGAGACCGGGACCGCAGGGATTCGCGCTCTGGCGGCTTGTTGGCCGTCACCTGCTGTTTGTAAACAGTGACATGTGGCCACCAGCCGTGCCCTTCAGCTAGGAGGGATGTGCGTGCCGCTGAGTTAAATGCGCGGGCAGGCGACCTGCAGCCGGGCCACCCGGTGACGGCCGCAGAGGTCCGGGCGAGGGCAGAGGAGGCTGGGTGGCCGCGGGCGGGTGTGCGGAGGGGCCGGACCCCCTGCGGGCAGGCTGGCCGCGTCCCTTCCTGGCGGGCTCCTCCCCCCCCCACGTGGGCCGGAGACAGCCGCGCGGCCGCTGGGCTCTGTCAGCGAGCTCACCTCATTAGAGTGGATTAAGTCGTGATGCTGAGAAGGATAAAAGGTGAAAAGCAAAGCGCCCAGGCCGGCGGCCCTGGAAGGCTCTGAGTGTCATCCGTGCGCCAACGCCATTATTGACTCGCGCCCATGTGGTTCACACTTTTCAATTACCGTCTGCTGGAAAGGTGGCCGGATAATTGCAGAGGCTGAGGCCGGCGCCGCGGAGTCAGGGGCTCCCGCCCCTGTCACCTTCTCTTGATGCGCAACTCCGGGATGTTCAAAGGCAAAGGTCCAGAGCCCGCGGATCTCCCCGAGGGCCCGGGGAGAGGGCGATGTCATTAAAAACATGAATAAAGAAGAAACACACCCACACTCGAAGATGGCGATGAGGTTGGCGACTCTGTGGGAACGGGCTGGTCTCCAGCGCCGGGCGCTGTGCGTGGAGCGCCGGCCTTTGATTCCCGCTCGGGAGGCTCTCGCAGAAATGAGGACACGGGGCCAGACTCCGCGTCCCTCGGCGTCCTGCCTGCCACCCACGGTGTCCCCTGAAGCCTCGCCCGCGTTCTCCCGTGGCGGCCCTGTCGCAGGTGCCCCATCAACCCGCTTCACCTCTGCTCTGCTCACCTTGCCGGGGGAGGTGATTCTAAAAGCGAGGAGGGAAGGAGCTCGGGAGGATCAGGGACTGTGGGGAAGACGGGGTTGTGCCGGGGGAGCCCAGGCACCGGTGACCGGGAAGGAGGGAAAGGGCGGGAGATGCACATTTGGAATAAAAATGAGGGTTTGTTGGAGAGCTCTGGGCTTTTCCCCACTTCCCTTCATCTAACTGTAAAGAGGGATTTTCCGAACGGCGGGTGGGAGCCCTTACATTCTTGGAAAGATTGGTGAGAAAACCCCCAGGTGCTCGGAGCGGCATGCAGGGGGTCAGTGAGCCCTTGTGAGGAGCCATCATGGGGTTTCTGGGGTCCCCAAGGCGCTGGTCCTGGGGCCCCTGCCTGGGGTTGCACGTCTGGCTGGGAGAGAAACTCGGGGCAAAGCTGGCGGAGCGCACGCTGCTCGGTGGGGACCTCCCGAACCGTGCAGCTGCTCACACGTGTGCCGGCATGTCCTGTAGGCAAGGACGGAGGCCTCGGGGCGTGTTCCAACCCCCTGTACCATTGCAGCCTAAGAATCTCCATCTGGACGATTTAGTCCAAGGAACAGGTGCTGCTGGCAGTTTGCTTGACGCCAGGGCGAGGCCGAGTGCAACAGTCGGCTGCTCTCTGTGCCCAGCGCAGGTGCCAGGGGGTGGACGTGCTCACCTGTGTGCTCGCAGTGGGTCTGCGACCGGGGCGCTGACCTGGGGGGCTGCCTCCTTTCTGGAAAGAATGAGTCCCGGTCACCCAGTGTCTCCTGCCCTCCAGCACCCGTCACAGCAGGTCCCTACAGGTAAGGACGGGGTGGAGGCATCTGAGGCTCCCCGTGGACATCCCTTCCCTGCCTCTCTGCCTTCGGGGCGGCCGCCTGCCGCCTCTGGGGCTGTCGTCTCTCGGGGGGGATGGGAGTGGACCCGACCACACCTGCGTTCATTCCTGCGCTGCTTCCAGAACTCCTGGGCCTCATGTGTGTTCACAGGCTCCTCCCCATCGCTCCTCATGGTGTGGAGTTAATGACTTTGCTCACTGAACACCTGTGTCTCCCAGGTTCGGTATGCTCTCGCTCTGAGCACTAGGAACTGTTAGGCATAATTTGGAACACTGCACCCTCTAATGGAGAGAGGAGGGTCCCTGATGTCACCTCTGCACCTGTCACACGAACTGCATTTTCGAGGGACTGGACACCCCGCGCATCAGCCCAGCCTCCCGTTGGGTTCTCGTGACCCTGAGAACAGACAGATCACCGTCGGCACTGATGGGAGGCCAGACGCTCCGGTCTGGTGTGGGACGTGGGCGTGGCCGCTGCTGTCAGGTTCTCCGGCACCGAGTCACAGAGGAGGGGGAGCAGTGCCCTGAGGTGAGAAAGGGTCCGGCCAAGCAGAACCAGCTGTATGTGGATTTAGATATATGCTGATCGAAAGTCACACTGATTCTGACGGCCCACTGTGTTCAACCCTGAGAGTCACATAATTCTATTTCTGTTCTACATCAAATGGTCCCAAGACGCAGCAAGTTCCATTAACAGGTCCAGGCGGTGAGTGGCTTGGAGCCCTCCTCCGCAGTCCAGGGTGTCCAGATGCCCCCTGGGGTGGCAGATGAGCCACGTCCCTCAAATGTCACCTGCAGCTGAGAAGAGGTAAGGTCCCACCGGCCCCAAAGAGGTTGCCAGCCATGCACAGGCTTGCTGGGCTTTCCGCTACTGTTTTGGGCTGGGGACAGCGCCCCTCACACCCAGCCGCCCTGGGGCAGCAGAAAGGACCCCCTTCCAGATTCCCTTCTGACATGCAGTCGTATAGGGGCTTCAGCTGGTTTTCAATCACCTCTCACGATTCAGGCGACCTGCTGGCTTCTGAGTGTCCAGTCCCCCAGCCGTGGAGCCGAATGTCCATTCACACGTCTATAAAAAAGAGAAGCCGTGAAGTCAGTCCATTCAGAGTCACTGGCTGCTCCCGTGTAAGGTTTGCTGGGGGAGCGAGTGAGTCACATCAAAGTCATCCAAACCAACGGGGCGAGCATCACCCAAGTCCTGGTGACGCGGGGCTCCTCGCGGCCCGCCGCCCCGCTGCGCGTCACCGCTGCACCCCGTGTCCACAGTGGGGTTATTTCCGGGTTGTACGGAGGAGAAGGGGACGCACTCTGGCCCTGTGCCCGGCAAGGCCGGCCAGTCCCCGGACCCGGTGGAGGTGGGCGCGGACAGCGGAGCTTCGGTCAACGCGGGGAGGACGACTCTCGGGAAGGTCACGGCCGTGGACGCATTAGCAGGGCGGTGCTGGCGGGCACGGCCTCTCCTCCGGCCCCAGGAGCGGCTGCAATTAGGAGGCACCCCTCTCAGCTGCTAAGTGCTCCCGCTGCCGTTTTATCCACCGGCCGCCAGCGGGCTCAGGGGAGAAGCGCTATCTCCTATGGCCATGAAAATTGATATTGAACATGGAAGGGAAAATCTCGCAAGCTGATAGCAATTAGCTAAAAAGGATTTGCGACTCCATGATTCATCACGCCAGGGGACCAAAGTCATTTGCAGACGCTGCTCCGAGGGTCCCCGTGCACAGCTCTGAGCTCTGCCTCTGTTTATCTCTCACACTGGGTGTGACATTTTCGGCTTTCAGAGCCCCTTTCTAGAACAGAAGCCGCCGCAGCCGGGTGGTTCTCTCTGTCAAAGATGCTTTAATGAGAAGGCGCTCCACGTGGGGCTCTGACTGCTGCTTAGGTGGTAGGTGTTCCCGCAGGAAGACAAGGACGGTGCCTTTAAGTGTGTGCCGTGCTGTTTCTGCCGAAGACGGTAATCTGCGACTCTGGGTCAGTTAGAAAATTGTTCCTAAATTAATTAATCAAAATAGCAGTGTGAAGGCATCAGGAGTGTCCTTGAGGTTGTTTTTCATGAAGAAGCACTTGGCTCAGGTTGTTTGCAGCTTCACTTTTGATCGCCCAGCGGCAGGGATGTGGGGCGCGGGGCCCCCGGGGCCGCCTCGGGCAGGTGCTTGCTTCCAGGGCCCGGTGGCTGTCTTCCTGGGCGCACCTGTGGCCCCGGGCCGCCTAAGCGCTCCGTTATAGTCATAGACCACACTGTCCGCATTTCCTAACAGGGCAGCGAGCTTGGTGGCAGTTTTGTCACAAACAACGCAGAACATTATGTGTAAAGGGTACTCAGCTGTGGCCCGAAGGTGAGGCCCGAAGGTGTGAGACCCCAACTAGAGGAGGGAGCCCGGACTCACCGCGTGGCCTGGGCCACAAGCCAAGGCTGGCTTAGGTGCTTCTGCAGTATTTAGAGATTTGAGATGAAGGGTAGCTCCGTGCACCTTTGCTGTGTGTGTGTGTGTGTGTGTGTGTTTGTGTGTGTGTGTGTTTAGACACATCGAAAGTAAAAGCTTCCTGATGAGAACAAAGCTCCGTAAATGGGCCAAAAAAACAGTCCCACAACCTCATCACCAATTAGGGAAATGGGGTCCGAGCAACAGTGTGTTCTCGTACCGCCCCCCCCCCCCCCGCGACTGCTGTGTGAGTGCACGTCCGGTCATAGCCGGGAGGAGGGCAACCTAGCGGAGTGCCCGGTGCCCGCGCCCCCTCAGCCCTGTGCTCCTCCAGCTGCCTCAGACACCAGGACCCGGGGCCCTGCACCCCCACCTCAGGCACCATGTGGAGGGGGGTGCACCACGTCCAGCTTCCTCTCCTCGCCTTCCTTGCTTAGCTCATCCATGTTGGTTTTCTGGGAGGCCCATGCAGCCAAGCACGTTTTATCAGTGATTCTGTGGCCAGCGGGAAACCACTGGTGAAAGAGGGTGGAAAACTAAGTAAAAGAAGGAATCAGAACGTGGAAACACGTTAAGAAATGCAGGGACCTGGGGGGAAGGTGGGGTCCGGGGGGGAGGCGGGGATGGGGACGGAACAGCCACAGAGTCTAGTGCTGCAGGATTCACGTCTCCACCAGGAGACAAGCAGATTCGTCCGCGTGCCCCTGGGACGCCCAGACCACGCCCCCGCTGCAGAAGCGGGCAGGGAGGGCTCAGGACGGCCATTGTCTGCCGCGACTTTGGTGAAGCCAAGTGGGTTCTCTGCTGGGGTTCAAGTTGGCGGGGCGTCAGAGCATGGAGGGCTTTCCTTCCAGGCTCTGGACAGGGCTTCCCGACGGGCAGTTGGGTTGCGTCCAGTGCACGTGGGCGTCAGTATGGTTCAGAAGGTCTGTGTTTTGAGAGCCCCTTTCGAGTCTATTAATTCAGCAATCAATTTTGTTCAGCTCACTTTAATATCACGATGATGTCCCTTAATTGCAAGGAAGTTGCACTGTCACTTTGTGAGTGCTAGAGGTCAAGGGGGTCATCTGGGAAATGCCTGGCGGTTTCAAGATCTCTCGTGTCTTGTAAACTCCACAGGACGGTAACGTGGGGGTTTGCAGAGGCAGCCCCCTCGCTCCCTCCCCCAGAGGGCAGGCTTGCCTGCTCCGTGGCCCCCGTGCAGGAACGGCCCGCTAATCATCTCAGACCTGATTCCAGAGTCCTGCCCTCCCCCCCCGGCCCCCTCCCTGTTCCCTGAACCGCTCCCCGATCTCGCTTTGTACGGGACTCGTCCCCGGCTTGGGCAGGTGCGGTGCTTCCCGGGGCTCCCCGCTCCCGCGGGCCCGGGATGAGCCGGCCAGCCTCTGGCAAAGGACTCTCACCAGAGGCCCCCCAGTGAGATCACCGGGTCATCCCAGCTTGTCTGTGACTCCGGGAGGGAAAACCCCGCCCCGCGGAGCCGGTGCCGGGGAGCGGATGCGTGGCCGGCGCCGTGCCCTCTACCACGTGCTCCGAGGACAGCGGCTCGGGCAACACCTGCTCAGCAAGCCAGGTCAAAACCGCTGACAGCTCACAATCCTGGCAGGACGCGTGACAACAGGTAAATGTATCCGGACTGGGAACTGGATCTTGCGACCTTGTGTGTCGGGGAGGTCAGAGAGGACAAGGGGGGGGGCGGGTGGAGAGTGCAGCAAGCCCGCCTGGGCGCACCGCCAGGGGGAGAGCTGGGTACTCAGAGCATGCGCAGAAATGTGAGCCCCGGGCAGGGATGCCTCGCGGCTCTCAAGTCCCAGACCCCGTCCGCGGCGCGACTGCTTTGACCTTGAGAAGGTCAGCTCCCCGTGATCATCTCTTGGGGCTCGGGCTGGGAACCTAAAATAGCACAGATGATTGTGGAGAGGTAGGTCACGGGCACGGGCTGGGGTCCCCAGGCACCGGGCGGGGAAGGGGACACCCCGAGGGGTGAGCCTCTCTGCACCCTGTTCCCTGCCCACACCCCCCTGCAGACTCGTGCGTGTCCTTCGGGGTAGGGACCCAGAGCCCCCCTTGACGGCCCCTGCTGGCATTTTCTTTCTTTTCCGTGGGCGCTTCCCTCCACGTAAATCTCTCTGCTCATCTACTGGCCTTCATGTTCTTAAGGAGCCGTGGCCCAGAGTCTAGGCTGCGAGTGTGGCCCCAGGCCAGCAGCCCGGCTCTGCACCCCATCCCCTGGCCCCGGCGCAGCCCTCCGCTCAGGTTTCTGACCATAAAAGACCTAAGCACCGTGCCTGCCAGAGGGTCTTATGATGAGAGATCCCACCACATGGGAGGTCCTTGGAGCCGCGACAGACCCACATGTGGACAGACACAAGCTACTTACTAGTGGGACCGAGCTGCGGTGTCGTCTTCCTGTCCCTGTGGCCCCAGGGCCATGCACAGGGAGGTGCACGGTCTAGAAGCTCCATGCCAGGCCCTGGCCTCTCACCATCTTCCCGATCGGGGCCGGGCCCCGCGCCATGGAGAGGCTTCAGGGGGCCCGCGGGGTCGCTGCCCAGGCCGGCTGGGGCACAGGATGCCCGGCAGCTCTTGTGCCCCCTCAGTTTCCCACTGGCCCTAATTCCCAGTGGCCTCTGCTCAGCAGGCCTGTGATTGTCGCTGCTGGCACCCCAGGGGATGCACAGGTGCCCCTCCCATGAGAGGAGCCGGCCAGCGGGGAGCAGGCTGAGGGGTCCCACCCCCGTCCCCCTCACCTGCACCCCAGGCCCAGGTCTCCCAGGAAGATGTACCATTGCAGGTGGAGTGGACCCGCCCCCGAGGCACCGTGCCTCCTGCCCCCTGAGCACTCCGCCGGGACCCTGCCCTGGGGGCAGCCTGGGCTTCCACAGGCCTGACGCGTCCCCCTGAGGTCCAGTAGGCACAGAGGGGACGTTGGCTCCGGCTTCTCGGAGGTGACGGAGCCAGGCTGCACACAAGACCAAGGAGTGGGCACAGGATGGGTGCGCTCCTTGCGAGACTCAAGGCCCACTGGGCAGGGGCTGCCCCCAGGGAGGACGTGGGGGTCTTGTGCTGGGGTCCAGGGGCCAACCTCCCCAGGAGGCCTCAGGGCCCGACCGAGCGGCAGGGGCGGCGTGCTGGGGCTTCGTCTGGGGACCGTCCAGGACGGCGTGGCTCTCCGTTGCCATCTCTCTTTGGTGCCATCTTGGTTTAGGACCCAAAGAGGCTCACAGCCGTGGCTCGGCTTCCTGGGGCAGCGGCACCCGAGTGCAGCTCACCGAGGGGACTAAAGCGAAGGGGGTTTATCCTCTCACATTTCCGGAAACTGAAAGTGTGACATCCAGGAGTCAGCAGGGCCACATCCAGCCGGAGGCTCCAGGGACACTCGTCTCCGCCGTCCGGCCTCCTGCGCACCAGCTGCTCCGCGGTTCGCGGCCCGGTCACGCCCGTCTCTGCCTCCACCTTCCAGAGGCCTCTCTCCCTCTGCATCTCTGTGTCCCCAGCCTCCCGCTCCTTTCCCTCATAAGGACACCGGTCACGGCCTGGAGGGTCCAGCTGGTCAGTCCAGGATGTCCTTAACTTAACCCCATCCGCAAAGACCCCTTTTCCAAATAAGGTCCCATTCTCAGGTTCCTCCGGTTAGGATGTCAATCGGCTACTGATGTCTTTAAGCCACGGAAGACATGGGGTAAATTTAGTTCTGGAGACGCTGAAGCTGTGGTTCGCCCCCTTTGTCCCCAGAAGCTCTAGAAAATATGAAGGAAGGAGGCAGAATAACTCTTCACAACTATTAGTGATTAATTTAACTTTTGTCCAAAATTCTAGTGTGTATTTTGCCAAGCCTCATGTTTTATTTTTTAGGAGTGTAAGTCAGGTTTAGCATAAATCACGGTGCGTCCCGGTGCACCTGTTGATTCTGCAGTGCAGGTGAGCCGTGTTCACAGAACTCTGACTGTTTTGGAGCTACTTTTATTTCATGGCCCAGTTCCCCACTTAGAAGCTGTATCAGCATGTAACAGGCCGTCCGTGGGGGACCGTGGGGAAGGGTCTAGAACACTCTTCAGTTTTTGCAACCTCCTTGGAGGGGGTGATCTGTAATCCTCCTCGGGATTCCAAAATAAAAAGTTAAGAAAAGAACAAAAAAAGAAGCTAAAATAAATGCATTTAAAAATAAAGGCCAGGGCTCGCCTGGGTGACTTGGTCCGTTCAGTGTCTGACTCTGGACTTCAGCTCAGGTCATGATCTCACGGTTCCTGAGCTCAACTTCTGCACCGGGTTCTGTGCTGAGGCCACAGATTCTCTCTTGGGATTCTCTCTCTCTCCGTCTCTCTCTGCCCCTCCCCGGATCTCTCTCTTTCTCAAAATAAATGAATAAACATTTTTTAATTAAAAATAAATAAAATAAAAAACGAAAGAAAGCAAAAGAAATTGAGCCCTATGATTCAGGACATGGACCTCAAAACACGTGATGCTGACTCACGGAACAGGTATTAGGAGGGAAACGGGTGTGCACCTGTCCCTTACAGTGCGTGAACTACTTACTTACACCGGATAAGGTCACTGGCTCTGCCTCGGTAGAAAAGTCCAGAACTGGGCTCGGGGTGGACAGCCCTGCATGCGGACTGGGAAGGAAGAGGCGCCCCGAGGGGTTCCCACGTCACCTTGAAGAGTTTAACGTCCTTAGAAACCGTGGAGCAAGTACAGAAAACGGAGCCTTGGAGGTGGTTGATGCGGCACGTTGCTTCTGTTTCACTGTGCGCTTTGCCGGGAACTTATTGTCTAAACACTGAGAAGGAGCCCAAGCCGGTGCTGGGCAGACAGGGGGAGGGAGGGGGCGGTGGGGGCGCAGGTGGCGGCAGAGCAGGAGCGGGCCCCACGCCGGGCGGAGGCGGCTCTGGTGGAGGTGACACATGGCGAGAAGGGCCGGCGTGCTGACTGCCGACTTAACTGCACTTTGCTTTGAAATCGAATGATAGGTTTAGAGTGATTTCTGATTCAATCAGAAGAGGCAGGTGCGGATATTGTGCGGGTTTAGTAAGAGACACAGAGGGCACACGGCTCCCTGCAGGCTGCGGCCCCTGGTCACCAGGGAAGAGGGAGACACGGCTTTCTTGCCCGGCCTGGGGTCAGCGTAATTCTGGAGCCCACGGCGGGTGTGTGAGCTGGGCACGCAGGGGGAGGCCCAGAAGGCCCCACACGTGTGCGATTCCGTCTCTGGCACCTGTTCCCAGGGCGTTTTCCTTCCTGTCCTCACTGTGAGGCTGGGATCTGGGGGCCCAAACTTGAGCGTCCCTTGATGGCACGCCTCTGCACGGCCTTAGCCCGAGGTACGTTTGTGGCCGACAAGCCGTGCTGCCCTGTCCCCGAGCAGAGGGACCTCCTGTCCTCTGGGTCCACACAGGAGGTGGGTCCACCC
>NC_043705.1:145811422-145815601 GCF_006229205.1 Suricata suricatta
GGTGAGAGTCTGTCAGACCGTCTCTGCTGGAACAGAACTCCTGCTCGCTGGGAAGAGCACACATTCTCCTCAAAGCCCTTGTCACATCTTTTGGACTCTTGTGGTGACTGAAGATTTTCGGACTTGGGAGAGGCCTCAGTGTCTTCTGTGTGAGTGACTCCCTGGTATCTCGCCCGGGTGCCCGCTTCCCTCACCCCTGCATCACACTGGCCTTCGGGGGAGGGGCTCTCGGTGTAGCTGCGTCTCCCCCCACGGGGATCCCAGGAGAAGACGACAAAGGATGTCCTTGTGCTACAAGGAAATGGGTACTTTAAAACTCCTCGGGTCAGCGCTCCATGGGACATCGGACTCCCGCGGGGCCACGGGGCCGACGGAGCCCCAGTGACGTCCGACACAGCCCCCAGCGAGGCCCCGAGACGCCGCAGCCTCCTGGCGCCTGAGGGGGAGCAGACGGGCACGGCGCTCTGCGCACGGAGCCCGCGCTGGGGGTGGACACGGCTTCCGGAGAAAGCCCGAGACCTGCCCACCTGGCCCCGTGTGGGGAACAGTGTCTCCAAGTCGTGTCAGGAGAAGCCGAAGAAGATGTGCTTTGTCCTCGTCCTCCATGAGCAGCTGCACCCCTGCAGAGCCCCCGCCCCTTTCCCCCCTCAGGGGAGGGTAGGTGAGGTCCCCGGAACCACCCGTCCCCTCCCCCACACCTGCCAGCCCACCAGGACCTGCACAGGCCATGTCCCAGGTCCTGGGTCTGCATCCGGCATGTGCAGGGGCCCCTGGGGCGGCCCCTGCCCAGAGTCTCTCCTTCAGCGTGTCAGGTGGGCCCCCAGGCATTCCAGTAGGTTCCAGGCACCTGGGCTACTGGTCTGAGACCCCGCTCGGCACCAGTGCTCCATGAAGTGTCCCCATTACCACCAGATGCAGAGCCTCCCCACAGCGTCTGTCCCACAGCGTCTGACCCACCACATCTGACCCACGGCGTCTGACCCACAGCATCTGACCCACGGCGTCTGATCCACAGCGTCTGACCCACAGCGTCTGACCCATGGCGGCTGACCCACGGCCGCTGGCCCCCGGCGTCTGTCCCATGGCGTCTAAGGCTGTCACACAGGCCCCGACACCCACACTGTCAGGTGCTCCCCCAATCCACACCTGGTTGGTCCTATTCTGCCTCCTCATTTCTACCCAGCCCCCCACAAATGGGTATATTCCCCCCCAGTACAGTTGTCACCCTTGGATCTCTCTTAATGGTTCCTGTTGGAGAAAGACAGTCACCCTTACACCTGCTCACTTAGGAGACACTTCTGCCTTCTCGAAGGTCTCCCTAACCCTGTGAGGACACCGGTTGTTGTCATGAATTCCAGTCGGCAAGTAAGGTGACACGCGGACACGCACCTGCTTCATTCACACCCGGCCATCTCCTCCCGCTCTAAACGTGAAGAAGCACTTTCATGCTGTTATCCATATTTCTGCTCAAGAACAGAACATTCTAGAAGCTCTCGAAATCCGAACCCCCGTGCAGGCATCACGTCCGCAGCAACGATTGTGCACGTGACGGACAGCACGGCTAAGTGTTTGACACATCTCCACCCGCCTTCCAATAAGGCCTTAGCCCATTTTCCAATAAAGCTGATGAAACCTGATAAAAAAAAACGTTGGAGGAATCAGAAGGCCCCCAGGCTAAGTGGAATCACATCTCGTGAAATTCCACATTCAGCATCATCTATGTTGGAAATATTAAAAAATTCATATATCGTGAAATGATAGATACTTATGTCACTGTTTCAAGAAGTTGTGCTGACCGAGCCGACCCTCGTTCCTCCCCGAAGAAGGGCCTTCTGGAATTCAGGACGATGGCGTTATTGACCTGCCGGCCTGCTAGGGCGCCGGGCACCCAGCGATGACGGATCAGCCCTGGACCGTCTGCACCCCCTCGTCTGATCAGCGGCCTCGGCTGCGCTCGCCCGGCATGCAATCAGGGCCGGAGCCCTTCCTCCCAGCCCAGGAAGCCACGTCCTGTCCTTCCACAGCGGCTGCGGGTCCAGCCCGCCTCTGACCGCCCAGGAGCGCGGCGGTGGTAGGTCTTGGGTTTGGAAGGCGCTTTGAGCCCCTTCTGCAGCAGCCACAGGAGCCCTGGGCTCACTTTGTCCTCAGTGCTCCCGGGAAAGGGAGGTCTCTCTCTAACTACCCGAGGTAGCCCATGACCCCACTGGCTGCCAGGCTCTCCCTCCTCGGCCCCACCTGTGGGCGCAGCTGGCAGCCGATCCACCGGCTTCCCTCTTCGGGGCCCCTCACCCCCACCGGCAGAAGCCCCTGGCTCACCTGGGCTGCAGGGGGCGCTCCTCCCCACCTCCAGGAAGATGCTAAGACAGCCCTCTCTGCCCTCCCCCGCCCCTCCCACTTCCCACCACTGCTCCCGCCCCCTCCTCAGAGCCCCTCCCACCTGACACGTACAGTTTTCGCCCTCCCCCACCACCCCTGGACTGGCCGCTCTGGGAGGGCAGGGCTCCATCCTTTCCCTGCAGGGCGCCCAGGGCAGGATCCGCCAGCATCATCCGGTTACCCAGGACGCTGCACCCCCACCTCGCAGAGCTTCCTGTCCTCTGGACACCTTGACCCCCGCAGCCCAGAGCACCGGCCTTGGCTTTGGCTTGCCTGCCTTCCTCTCATCCAGTTCCCTGATGGTATGTCACTCCCTCTGAGAAGGCCTCCCTGACCACTCATCCTTCTCTGTAATTATGAATGCTCAGAGTGGCTTATTATCAGTGTTGGCCATCAGCTCGTAGGCTTAAAGAGAACAGGGGTCAGGTCTGAAAGCAGTACGTGCTTCACAGCTGAGGGGGCGTCACTCAGGGTCTTTGCACAAGGTAGGGTCATGTCCAAAGGTGGTTGACTGCCGAGGGAAGCAGAGGCCGGGGGAGCACTGTGCTCAGAGCTGCACATGGGGAGACTCTGGGGGTGCACAGGCGTGGAGGAGCTGACCGCTGGCCCCCCTGGAGGAGAGGACTCTTCTTGGAGTGACGAAGTGGTGGGTGTGCAGATGACCAGGAGAAGGTGGGGCTCAGCTGACTCTGACAACACATTTTCTATTACCTGAAAGGAGAATGGAACTTTCTAGAAGGAATAGGTCCCGGTCACCCCTTGTCTCCTGCCCTCCAGCACCCCGCACAGCAGGTCCCTACAAGTAAGGACAGGGAGGAGGAGTCTGAGGCTCCCCGTGCACGTTCCTTCCCTCCTTTGTGCCTTTGGGGAGGCCGCCTGCCCCCTCTGGGGCTTGTCGTCTCTGGCGGGGGGGGGGGGGGGGGGGAGTGGGCCCGACCACACCTGCGTTCATTCCTGTGCCGCTTCCAGAATTTCTGTGCGTTCACAGCTCGCCGCCGTCTCTCCTCGGGGTGTGGAGTTGGTGGCTTTGCTCACTAAAGGCCCGCGTCTCCCAGGTGCTGTGCACTCTTGCTCCGAGCGCTGGGTTTAAAACCAGTTGACATAAAGGCGGTGGGGGGTCTCCGGCCTCTCGGGTGTGCAGCCTGCGTGGGCCTCGGCTCCGCCTCGGGGACGCGGTGCGTGGTCCCTTGTGCGTTTCCCTCTTCCAGGGGCTTCCCCTGCACATCAGAGTGTGGAGAGTGCCCCGTGCAGGACGGCCAGGATGTCACCCACTGACTCCACACGGAGTCAGCTTCATCTGCACTTGAAAATATGCTCCTGAGCATGTCCTGCCCTCCGCCTTCTGTCTGGAAGCCGTGAGGCCCTCACTCGACACCCCAGGTCATATAGGGACTTAATGGATGAAAGAAATAACTTGACCCCGTGGAAGAAAGACATCACCGGCACCCCGGAAAAGTACAAACCGGGTCCGCTCTATGCAGATGAGTAGACGTTTTAACATTTAAAACTGAAAACTGGTCTGAGGAATACTTCTCAGAGTGTTTGGGTTTGCTCTGCGTTGGAATGAAGTGGGGGGGGGGATTCTGGCCTGAACTGGAGCTGGGGGAGGGGGCAGGACAGAGTGCAGAGCTTGGGCCTGGGGGGTGAGGCTGGGCTGGCCTGGGGTGGGGTCCCCCACAGTCACCTGAGTCTCGGGACAGCCCGGGGTAGATCTCCAGAGGACAGAAGACGGGTCCTCAGGCGGAGGGCACAGGGGCTGCCCTCCGCTGTCTTGAGGTTTCTGGGGGGGGGGCCCTGACATTC
>NC_043705.1:145815701-145817701 GCF_006229205.1 Suricata suricatta
GGTCCTGTCTTCCCATCTGCCCCTCACCTGCCCATGCATGCACCAGCTCGCTCGCTTGCTCTCTGTGTCTGAAAAGTAAATAAACTCAGAAAGAAAAACTGAGACAGTAGACATTCATTACGTGAACTCACTAGGAGTAATTAGGAGCAACTTTGTCAGAATGAAGCATAAAAATAAAATGTAAGTGTGTACCTTAACACCTTTTTTTCCCCCTCTCACTAAACTGACTCACAGCTTCCCCCGGCCACAAGATCTCGTGAGAAAATTACCGGATTCTATAGAAAGTCTCCTCCCTCGGTGACCTCATCCCTGCACTAGATACTAAGGCAACTCTGGTCTTTGAATGAAGGAAACACTCACGTCGGTTCTTGGGCAGCAAGATCACCTGCCGCAGTCTGTTCCCGGGCGACTTCGTCAAAACCCACGGGGGTCGATCCAATTTGCAGAGTGGCCTCCTGCCCGCCTGATGCCTTCCGCCTGATGTTGAAGGATTTCCTGTGCACCCAGAGGCCCTTTTCTGAATTAGAGAGTTTTTGCAAACATTGAAATAAATACACAGAAATGCTGAAAAAAAATAAAACATTTCCACCTCCCGCAGCTCCCTTGCAGCCGGCGGCCGGGCTGAGCCGACAGGCGGGCAGGTGCTCGGCCGTAGCCCCTGCACGCCGCGCCCGCGCTTCTTACCCGATGGTGCGCAAAGGACTCTGGGCAGTAGATGAAGCGTCTGGAGCTCGAGGGTCTGACTCCGCCCCTTTGAGCCGCAGGAGCGAGTTGTCAGTGAGCAAGCCGGGGGGAGCGGCTTGTGCTTCAGGACGGGGGTCTGTGGAGACCCGAAGCTCCGGGGAGCAGACCTCTGTCCCTACCTGCTGGCCGACCCGGTGAGCGCACGGTGGTGCTCAGGTCTGGATTCAGGGGGCCTCCCCCCACGCGCCTGGGGAGCTCGCTCCCGGCCCCAGCCTGGGAGGGACGGGGCCGTAGGAGAACACGCTGTCCGGAGGGCACCAACACAGAAGCCGCAGCTCCGGAGAGGCCGGCGGCCGGGGCGCACGGCTGTCAGCTTGGCGGTAACTCTCCTGAGTCCCCAGAAGGGGACCCGAGACGGGGTGGGCTGCCAGCTGTGTGTGAGGACCACAGTAGAGGAAGGGGTGCGGCGCGGGGGGAGGGAGCCAGCACAGGGGCCCACGGGCAGGTACCCACCGCGGGCAACCTCGTCAGTCCCACGGAGGGCCCGGGGCGACCGCGCACACACACACCAGTCGCACACACCATGTGCACATACGCCACAAGCGCACACACCACATGCACACACCACATGCGCACACCACAGGCACACACACCACACGCGCACACCACATGCACACTCACCACGTGCATGCACACACTGTGCACACACACACCAGGCACACACACCACGGGCACACACCACATGCACACTCACCACGGGCACGCACACACTGTGCACACACACACTGTGCACACACACACCACCCACACACACCAGGCACACACACCACGGGCACACACCACATGCACACTCACCACGGGCACGCACCACAGAGGAAACGGGGTGGCCTCTGGGGACTTACTCCCCCCCGTGCCTCCAGCCAGCTCCTCGGACGGGCCCCCATGCTCCCAGGCGGGGACTGACCTCCCTCACACACCTGGCCCCTGAGCTCCGGGTGGCCCCCGCAGGTCACGGCTGTACCTCAGGCTGCGACAGGCCTGCGGCACTGCCGGCGGCCTGCCCCCGGCCCGGGAGCCCCGCGGGGGGGGGGGGTGCCCAGAGAGGCCAGACGCCGCCGGTGAGAGTCTGTCAGACCGTCTCTGCTGGAACAGAACTCCTGCTCGCTGGGAAGAGCACACATTCTCCTCAAAGCCCTTGTCACATCTTTTGGACTCTTGTGGTGACTGAAGATTTTCGGACTTGGGAGAGGCCTCAGTGTCTTCTGTGTGAGTGACTCCCTGGTATCTCGCCCGGGTGCCCGCTTCCCTCACCCCTG
>NC_043705.1:145817801-145831118 GCF_006229205.1 Suricata suricatta
GCGACGGGGCCCCTGGGCTACAGCCAAGAGATCAGCCGGGCTCTTACTCCCGGTTGTCAAGGGACGTGGCAGACACAGAGCCCAGACCGGCCCAGTTCGGTCCCCGCCGTGCCCCTGGGCTCCTCCACCCGCCTGGCTGGGGGTGCTCCACCGAGGAGGAGGCCAGCGCGGGGTCCCCAGTGAGCACGTGCCCGGCAGGGGGCTGAAGCGACATCCAAATCCTCTCGCCAGAGAGCCAGAGGCTCCCTGGGGTCCTGCCTACGTCAGGCACTGGGCCACCAGGACAGCCCTCAAAGGTCGGGTCCCTGAAGCCTCGAGGTTCGGTGGCGGTTCCGGAGACACAGCTGTTTTCCGCACGCGGGCCACACGGGGCCGACGGCTGCCTGCGCCAAGGGTTGTGAGCCCAGTAATTACCAGCAAATGTGATTTCATGGCAGACGGTAGGAGCCACGTTAGGTAAATGAGATCTATCCTCTGCTCCTGGGCTTCCTGTCCGGGAAAATTGCATTTCCTAGAGAGGCTTGGACAGGGGACTCCGGACCCGGGCTTCTTGCAGTCAGAAGGTTCTAGCACAGGAGTCCGTGTTGGTGCTTTAGTCTGACGTATTGTGCACACAGGGTACAGCCTCCCTGGTGTTCCTCTCCCGTCACGTGAACTAAAGGAAGGACTGAAGCCGCCGGGTAGAATTAGGGGGGAGAAAACGGCAGCGGATCGTGGGACAGAGGGAAGGCTTCTCACGGACGCTCGGGGTTCCCGTCCTAGCTCCGGTTCTGACAAGTCTGTGTCTAGTTCAACTCCACAAATCATCACCCATATACAGTTTTCATACATTACCTTGTAATATATATTAGGGTAAGTGTATCTTATTTATTATATTTAACTATTATAATGTTAGTATTGTGTAAGCACATTAGAGTTATAGTAAGTGAAGTTGGTAAATTATGAGGCACGTACATCGGGCGTTTTCTGCGGGTATTGATGCGTCCTGCTCAACGGCCCGGTGTTGGTGTGCAGACATGACACGTAGAAGATGTGCATGTCTGGGCATCCTGGCCACGTCCGGGGGGGGCTGCGCGGCCGTCCTGGCCACGTCCGGGGGGCTGCGATGTGCATATGGGGGCAGCTCCTCGGGCGGAGGAACACGGCGCGCCCCGTCTGGGGAGTGGGCGTCTGCCGGCGGAGCCAGGACCCGGCCAGACCCTGCAGCCCCAGCGGGAGCGGGTCCTGTGATAACAGAGCCGTGCACCATGCGCAGAGCAGGCCGGTGAATTCCAGCTGCGCCTGCGGCGTGCCCGTGGCCTCCAGCAGTGGGGACAGACGGGGAGAAGCCTCGATGGGGCAGGCAGACATACGGGAAGGCTGCAAAATCCCGCCAGTTTTCCTGAAGGGAGCAGAGAAGCTGCCTTATTCCTACGAAGTCATTAGCGGTCTGCAAACACCTGCTTTGACATCGGGGATGGATGCGGCTCGATCGGCATCGCGGCCATTATCCCTGGCTGTCTGTCACGGGGATGACGCTGCCTATTTATTCAGAGTTGATCTCTTCCCGCAAGTACATACGGCCACGGGAAGGAGGGATCTGTCTTTCTGAAAGCAGGACGACGTTCTTGGGGACGCTCATGAAGCCCCGTCTGAAGCTGGCCTTCCACCTGTCAGCCAGAACCTGCGGGCCTGACGCTGCAGTGAGCGGCTTGTCCCTCGCAGACGTGGAAGGAAGCGTGTCCGAACCTCCCGCAGACGGGCACGTTCAGGGCGTGTGAGCCTCTGATGGCGCGTCTCGGGGACATGACCACGGACGGCGGCAAAGCATCCGAAAAGGTCCACCGCTTCCTTTCCGGGGTCCACACTGGAGCTACTTCAGGCTACCGAGACATGTCCTGGCAGAGCCTCTGTAGTTTTCTCCTGTAAACTGAGCATGAATCCGGGGGAGATGACAGATGACTTCATATAGCATGCAAGCGAGCTCAGACAATAGCTGTAGCCATGACTGATTGCCTCCCTGTAACCCACTTTATGTTAAATGCATTCTTGCTGTTCAATTCCACCACCGTAATTTTGTTCTTCAGCATCCCTGGCCCTCTGTGGACTAACCAGGTTCCTGCAGTAATGATTTCTTTTCTATTGTATTGTTTTCTGCATAATCAAGTTGGTAGGTGGGGGTTTGGGTGACACGGCCATCTGTCAAGTTCATTTGCTCTGAAAATGCAAGAAATAATGGCCTCTACCACGCGGGGCTGTCCGCTGGAGGAGAAGACTGTCGGGGCTGCCCTGTCCCTCCTCGTATTTCTCTGAAGAGCTCGTCCCCTTTCCACACCAGGTACATACGCTTCGCCTACGCGATGGGCTGTTTACATGTTTTTGTTCTTCTGAGAGTGAAAAAAAAAATCCCCGTATTTTCCCCTCTTGGTTGTCCACCCCGTCTTGCAATTCATGCAGGCAATCCAATTAAGAAGATGCGCGAACCTCCAGACTAATGGGCCTGTCTCCAGACTACAGACCCCGCCACTGCCCAGCGGCTCAGGAGCCTTCCTGTCGGGCTCCGGCGAGAGGCCAAGGCTCCGTCAGGCCCGCAAAATGCAGGAGCGCCAGGGGATGGGGCACCAGGGAGCAGAAGAGGTGTTCTCTTCCCTCCTCCAAACAGAAAGCTGCTAACCTCTAAATTTTGTCAGATTTCCTGGTGTCGCACACTGACAGACAGAAAGAGATGAGCAATGGGAAGGTTTTTGGGATTCCAGGCTCTTCTGCTTTAAAGGAGGCAGAAGGACGCATGAAAAGTTACTTGTAAATGTCTTTTCTAAAAACCTGACGCAGATAAGGTTAAAAGCCAATAATGGGAGAGAAAACTTCTCTGGATGAATCAATTCTACTTAATTAAACTGTTGTATTCAAAAAAAGTATCATCAGTGATGGGGACATAGTTAATACGGTTTTGTAACATTTTTCTGCCATTCGAGTTATTTCCAGAGATGAACGGGACCAAGCAGTACCTTGAGGCTCCTTCTAAGCTGCTCCCTAGTCTTGGATTTACGTGCAAAATGTTGGCACCCTGACCCCAAAGAAGGGAGAGCGTGGTCTCTTCCTCAGGGTTAAAGACTATGGGCCCCCTCTGCAGTTTGGGGACTGTGGCCAATGCCACGTGGGACCTGCGTGGCACAGAGGGGCTGCCTCGGTGAGTGGTTTTGCAGGTAAGCTCAGGGGGAGCTCAGGTTGGGGGCGCGCTTGTCAGAGTTCTAGGAGGAATGGAATCAGTGCATGTCTGTCTGTCTACCTGTCTATCTATCTATCATCTACCTATTATCTATCATCTGCTTATCAACTATCTATCAAAGGAGAGATAAAGAGAGAGAGAGAGCAGGGGGTGGAGGGAGGGAGAGAGTGTGGGATGGAAAGTTATGCAAAGGGATGCTTCACAGGATTATGGAGGCCCGAGTGTCCTAAGAGCTACGGTCTACAAGCTGGAGACCCGGGAAAGCCAATGGTCTAGTTTCTATCTGAGTCCAAAGGCAGGAGAACACCGATGACCAAACTCAACAGCAGTCAGGCAGAGGAGAATTATTTCTTAGTCACTCTTTTACTTATGCAGCCTTCAACTGGTTGGATGAGGCCCGCCGCCAGTGGGGAGGAGATTCGGATGCTAACCTCATCCAGAAACACCCTAAAACACACCCAGAATCATTCTTAACTAGATATGTGGGCGCCCCACGGCCTGGTGCAATCGGCGCATAAGATGAGCCTTACAGGCAGCGTCGCCTGGTGCATTTCCACACAGACACCCCAGCGGACCTCTGCTTTGCCCTTGGAACCAGAGCACGTAGGGGCCTCAGGTCTTACCTGAATAATTGCTGTTGAGAACAGGGGACGTGGGGAGGAGAATTTGTGCGCATCAGAGGTGCAGACACCACCTTGGAGAGGAGAGAGTGGTTGAGTTTTGGGAGGGGACCCACCCCTCCCCCCAAGGTAAACGCAGACCCTTTGTGGGTCCAGTTGTCTCCACTCTTCTGGCGGCTATGAAGACACCCTGGCGAAGACGGTCATGTCTCCCCACTCTTGACACGCCTGTCCTACTTTAACATGTGTCCTATGTGGGGCACATGGGTGACTCTGTCAGTTAAGTGTCTGACTTCAGCTCAGGTCATGATCTCACCGTTCATCAGTTCAAGCCCCACGTGGGGCTCTGTGGGGACCGCTCAGAGCCTGGAGCTGCTTCGGATTCTTTCTCCCTCCCTCTCTCTCTCTCTGCCCCTCTCCAATCATGCTCTCTCTCTCTCTCTCTCTCTCTCTCTCTCTCTCTCTCTCTCTCTCAAAAATAAATAATAAACATCAAACAAAAGTTTTAAAAAATGCATCCTTGTTAAACCCAAACCCCATAAGCAGAGTTCCTCAGAAGACACCTTTGAGTAGTAATGAATCCTTCAAGGGAACACAAAATGGTTTTTTTTCATGAAGTGGGTTTTGTGATGTGTTTTCCACACACTGGAAGTAATTCTCGCTGGATTTTATGAGCTCTAACGCTTTAACAACTGGGTTACAGATGTTACTTTTCCCCAGAACCAAACGTACTCAGAAGGGCTGTAGGAAGGGGGGGGGGCAGCTTCAGGATCGAGGGAGTTCCTCAGGGACAGAGCCAGGAGCTCCGCAGTCAGGCCACAGCACGCATCACACGGTACAACGCACACGGACTCCAGACCCATGTGGTGCTCCTCGGCTCGCCAGTGAGCCAGGCTCCTTCAGATGTCTCATTGCCGGACAGTCTTAAAGTCTGTGGAGACAGGTCACCTGTATGGACAGCCTTGACAATCTTTTCGGTAGTATTGGGAACGGGGAGGGACGGAACCATAGAGACCCTCTCCAGGAGCAGCGTCGGGCTGGCCGTGGTGGCCAGCATATCCTCCTGGGCGCACAGACGAGCCCGCTGAGCGTGTGTTATCCGGCCAGAGCCCTCCTCTGCTCTCCCCGGTCTTCGCGAAAACCGTCATTGGAGTCCGACACCTTCCTTTACCCTGGGAAGCGCGCCTGTTGATAGTAGAATATTTACATAACGTACAAAAAGAAGCACAAACGTTGATCACTTCTAAATATTCCCCACTGAAGACATGCATCATCCTTTGCAAAAAGAAATCGTGGTATGTAGCTAAAACTCTTTGGGAAAGGACACGTGTCTGGCACCAGCAGAGTGGGAACTTTCGAGACTCCTGGCATGTCCCCTCCAAGCCTGACAAAATTCATCGATTGGATAGTTTATCAAACTGGACTGTTTGCTTCTCCTTCCTTGACGCTCTGTGTTCTGGTGTCTTGATCTCCTTGTGTCTTTGCCTCATTGACGGATATGGACACGGGTAGGCAACAACATACACCTTGATGGACTTCACTCCCACTTAATCATCCCGAAAATACTCAACTCCCGTCCCAGTAAATTGAAGGACAATGAGGTCAATTAAATATCTTGTCGTCAAAACCCATCTTACTTCGGAGCCCTTTTTTTCTTCTTTCGCTGGCCTCTCCCCCTTTACGCGCCCCCACCAAGTCCTCTCCGGGGTTTGGGGGACACCTGTGTTGACCCTGTGTAGGCTGGGGATGGATTAATTGCCCAGCACCATCTTGCTGCCAAGCTGACGCTTCACCACTGGAGCCCTCTCAGCCTCTCTTGCCCCCCCCCCTCCTGGCCTCCTTCTCTCCCAAGACTCTGACTCGCCTTTGAAAAGCAGTGTGGGCTGCGCCCCCGTGATGTCCTAGGGCTTCTAAATCCGCTCACTCAGGTAACTCAGAGTCAGCACCGGACGCGGCCCATCTATAGCATAACATGCTGCCGCCAGATCACAGCCGCTGGGACACACCGCACCCCTGCTAGCCCTCAGCAGAGAGTTGGGTGCTGCCTGGACACACACACCCTCACCCCTGGGGTCTAGGACATCCTGAAGAAGGAGCTGGGAATGGGAACTGGAGGAGGCGCTTACTCGGGCTTGATGCGAGCCTCACACGAACTCTAAGTAGAGATGGGCCCAGAGCATCCTGCACCAACGGGGGCCCCAGAGTCCCCAGAAACCGCCTAGAGAGTCTGATGGTCCTCTGTGAGGACAGCTGTCCTCCCCGGCACACCAGGCCTCTTTCTCTGGGAGCTCCAGCCGGTCTAGACTTATGATCCACTTAGGGGTAGACATTCCTATGCTGAGCACAAGAACTCTTGTCCTGTAATTTATAAATAACTGGAAATGGATGGAAACTCAGTGGGTCATGTCAGAGTTCCTGACATGCTGGACCTCTCCTCCTGCTGCTCTTCCCGATGGAGGACGCTGCCCCTCTGGAGGGAACGTTGAAAAGATGACTCTACCCCCCACTGCGGGCAACACACACCTTACACGTGGGCTCATTACGTGTAGGTGGGTGTAGTGGGTTGTCCCTTCCCAAACAATATGCCCAACAGGGACCTCGAAGTGACCTTATTTGGACAGAGTCTTTGTGGATATAATTCCATTGAGGGTTATGAGTGGACATCATCAGACTTGAGTTTAGATCCCTGAACCTAAAGTATTCAAACTTGGACTTTGAAGGTCATGGTGGAGAAGGTCGCATGTCAGCACCATTCCTGAGATGCGGGCACAGGTGTGCACCATTCTCAAGGGACAGATGATGGCCTCCGTTGCCCTCGGCTTCTGGCAAGGGACACACAGAGGGGCAAGCCCCGTGAGGGCAGAGGCAGACATCTGAGCCCCAGAACAGCCTCAGGCACCGGGAGCTAGAAGAGGCAGGACAGACCCTGGAGCCTGCGGGCAGGGGCCACACTCTGTCTCCAAGCTCTGGCCCTGGTACGGCCGGCGATAATGCCTGTTGCTTTGAGACCCCAGGTTCGATGTGACAGGATACGGCGGCCACAGGACAGGAGTACGGAGGTTTCGCTGTCCTGAGCTGCCATTTGGTGGCTCCCTCTTAGACTCCTCTTTGCCATCATCAGTACGGAAAATCTGGAGGACCAGCATCTTGCAGAGGAAGTGTGGCCACAGCCCCTGGGGAAGCACAGCCTGGCGGAAGCGTCTCTGGCTCCCGCGTGCAGCTGCCTCGGCAGAGAAGGTTCCTGAGGAATGACAGTGTTCTGCGGTCGAGGTCCGCCAGCCCCTGCGTCTCACCTTCCAGAAGCAGCGGGCGGGTTTGGTCACAGGGAGACAGCGGCTGTGCTCATGGATTACAGGGTGCCTGCTCTGTGCCCCCCGCCTCCTGGCCACGAGCTTTGACCCTGCGCCTCTGAGCCAGGCGCTCTGGCCATTCATCTACCTGCCGTCCCTGTAGCACGGGGACCGCCACACGGAGGCAGGGAACTCTCTAGAAGAGTGGGAATGGGCCCTACTAGAAAAGCACTCTGTGGAGACGTGTGCCCACAGGACCATGCAAACCCTGTGCACGTGCTCTGGGAGGGGACCGTCCCCGTTCCCCGGACCCCGGCCATCGCCGCTGGCCTGTCCGTCTCCTTCCCATGGAAACTGCAGGCTTCTCCGGCTCCCTCTCGAGCTTTGCCTCCAGAGGAAACAAAGATAATTGAGGCTTGTTTCTTGCCCCACAAAGCCATCATTTATTGATAGCGCTCGGCCAGGTTGGCCAAGACACAGTCTCAATGGCCGAGTCTGAGAAGAGACTGTCGTTTGACACCTTAACAGGCTTATTCACTGTGGTGCGGGCGGCCTGTGGCTGCCCTGCTTTTCACACGTCGGCCTCGCTCTGGGAGGACCAACCTGCAGGAAGGCAACGGCGAAGGATGTGAAATAAAAGTCACAGTGAGAACTCTCAGCACCCACGGCGCCGTAGGTTGTGTTTTAGATCCAAAGGAACCTAAGGGAGACCAAGACACGCTTTTCAATGAGCTGCTGCTCACTGGGGAGGCCACCTGGGTAGTTTTAAGCAGGTCACGTTCCTTCATAAACCTGAGATACAGGTCACTGACCTTGATCTCTCTTGGTGGTGCGTTTTCAGGGAACCTCACGGAAAGGTCCTCCCTCCTCCTCTCTCGGGACTAAAACTGGTGAAGACCGGATTCATCCAGCAATGAACCTGAGGCCTGAGTGCATGCCTGGGGCCCAGGATGAGACAAGGTGACCCCAGGATGCAAAGTGCCACCAGGTCCCCCTGGAGCGGGGGCGAGAGGCCCAGGGGACGGAGGGGCAATGCTACTGAGAGGTTTCTGAGGAGCCCGTTTCCCAGTTCTGTAAGGGACCAGCCCTGCTTACCCTCTCCTCCCCACCTGTGCTCGGTCAGAACGAGGGGGAAGCACCACGCGGCAAGGGGTGTCTGGGTATTTTCGTCTCCGCGACCACAGAGGAAACTTCTGAGAGAGGAAGTACATCGAGAATAATAATCACCAATTGCTTCACTTAGCGAAATGACGAAACTTCATTCAGCAAGTGGTTTAATGGCATCCTGTTCAACTATATATTCGAAACTCTTCCCTTTTGGTGTCTCATGCAGATTTCTTACCTTGTAAGTCGGCAAAAGGTGTTCTAATAATGTTTCATCATAAGAAAATACGAAGGCTTTTCATCCATGTGGCTGTGGACGTCCATGTTTATGGCCTCCATGTTTACGTGAAATGACCCAGGGTCTGGATGGTGAGACCAAATGAGCACCAGGTGCCCCTACTTACAGGGTGGCCCTTCCACATGCGGCTGTGATGTGATCACTGCTTCCAGACCACACAGCCCTTGTTTGACTTGGTTTCTTTTTTCTTTTTCTTTTTTTTACATTTATTTATTATTGAAAGACAGAGCAAGAACGGGAGAGGGGCAGAGAGAGAGGGAGACACAGAATACAAAGGCAGGCTTCAGGCTCTGAGCTAGCTGTCAGCATGAGACCCATGTGGGGCTCGAACTCACGAACTTCGAGATCATGACCTGAGCCAAAGTCAGTTGCTCAACCAACTGAGCCACCCAAGTGCCCCTTGACTTGGTTTCTGACCAATGACCAGAGTCATGTGGGCCTTGGGGTCCCCGGCAAGGAGTCAAGTGAGATGCATTTTAGAATGGTCTCACCCCCTGCATGCCTGATGGGAAGCCCCAGCACAAAGCTAGAGGACTAGCCCCGTGGCCTCCGGGAGGCCCACCAACAGACGGCACCCAGCTTTCACCAGCAGGGAGAACCGTAGGACCCCAAGTCCGGTGGAACAGAGCTCTGTGTACTGATAGACTTCTGTCCCTCGTCCCACAGCGACTCACCTCAGGCAGGGGCCTGGCTTCCGCACGACGGAAGCGACCGTCTCCTGTGCCACCAGGGCCAGAGATGGTCTGTAGGATGGAGACGGTTCACACCGCCATGCACGTTCACCACAGGACGGCCACCAACATGGCTCCTGGGACCTGTGAGCCACGGCCTGCGACTGTCCTGCTCAGCTCTGTCCAACCAGCTAGGACCTGCCCTACCTTGCAGGACAGAGGTGCCCTGTCAGAATAGAGATAGTGCCACCGGCTGGAAGATGCCCTTTCCGGGCTGGTGGCCAGCAGCATGGAGTGAGGGGAGGGGCCGGCTCACGCCTCCGCCAGCGAGCTTACGGTGTTCCCACACTTGTGTCCGTTTCCAGGCCTCGAGCTGCAGGAGGGAGGGTGGCCGCCCCCTGTGCGGGCAGCTCAGCTGCTTGCCCCTCTCTCTAGCCCTCCTAGGAAGCCACACTGGACACACTCCCTCTGCACCAGAGTCTTCACGGCACCGGCAAGAGAGGGACCAAGGCCCCAGGCGTGTGGGGAGAGTGTCTCTTAGCGGCAGTGGTGTGGGGGCTGGTGCTGAGCCCTTGCTGCCCAGCAGGGGAAGGAGGCCCTCCTGACGGGCAGGGAGGCTTTGTGTAGGGCCTCCTCCAGGCGGGCCACCCTGCATGCCCACGTGGCACAACAGCTGGTCGCACAACTCACTGGGCTCACGGTCATCTGGGCCATGGCCCTGTCAGGGCTGATGGCAAATCCAACCGGAAGCCAGCGCTGGCTCTGCTCCGGGAGCCTGCGGACTGGATTGTGGAGTGGCAGCTTGGTCACATCTCCCAAGCAGGCTAGACGGGAACCATGCTGCTTTTAATTCATCCATTTACAAATGAGCGGCTTCCCAAGGAGAACAGCTAATGATCTGGGGAGGTGCCCCTTTGGGGGCGCGTCTGGGCACCTGCTGCAGCAGGCTGGGTGGAAACACAGCGGCCAGGATGCACGAAGGTTGCTTTTCTTGATTAGCAAACCAGGTGTCGTGCCCTAGTCATTATTTTTATTTTGTGCTCCCGGGAACTTTCTCACTCTCGAGGATCATTAGAAGATGATCAGTCAGACCCGAACTGGCACTGACCCCCACCACGGGTTAGCGGGCACCGCCAGGGACACGGGCACGCCAGGAAAGCCGGCCCCAGCACTTCGGGGCCTTGCGACCATTGATCTCCCCCAGTTAAGTCATGTCAAGTCAGCTGCTTCACGGGCCCCCGCCAGGGGTGCCTTCTAAGAATAACACGGCCATTTATAAACCAAGGCACCTTCCATTGTTTTTTACTCCTCCCTCTTTTCAAAAGGCTGAGCCTCGCGGGGCCTCTCTGCAGAAGTGGAAGGGAGCTCCCTGAGGAAAACAACGTGGCCATCTGTTTAGTGTCCACTCAGCAACATTTTGAACCATTTAGGGCAGAGAGAGCTTCTCATTGTCTTTATTCCGTGTCTCCCTCAGAATCCTTGGCAAGGACCTAATTTATCCTCGAGACGTCTCCGGAAGGAAGGTAAGCTGTGGGGGCGGGGGGCGGTTCACAGGGAGGAGAGGGGAGACAAGAGGGTCAGGGGTCCCCAACACCAGGATGCTGCACGGCCGGGAACAAGATCTTCCGCAGTCCAGGTTGGCGGTTAGAACGTGCCGGGTGCCACCTGGGAGAGAAAAAGGAGCACTTTACAACAGGTCAATGACGCTTGCTCTGCATGGAGAAGCCGTTGTGGACACTGCTAGGCTAGGTTAGACCTAGAGATGTGTCACCTCCTCCCGGGATGGGGGACGGCGCTGTCCCCACGCGTGGCCCATTAAGCAGGTGCTTAATGAGTATTTGCTGAACTTAACGCCACTCGGGGAGATGGAGGTGTGTAGCCCACAGAGAACACGGCCTCTCTGCTCTCTGTACTACCAGAGGAGCGTACATTGTATTGGAAAAATGCGTCACAACATTTAAACTGAAGAGCTAGAACTCAACAAAAGTGGAAGGTGGCCCGGTTGAAGCGTGGTCACTTGGGCGGGGGGCAGCTGGGCAGGGGAGGGGCTGCAGGGAGCCCGGGCCCAGCCAGACTGGAGGAGAGAAGGTGGTGATGACAGACGGAGGGACAGGCCTCCAGCCCGGCCCGGGCGTCCCCAGGGAGGCCAGTTGGGAGCAAAAGTGAATGAACGTATCAACTGGAAGGCAGAGAAAGAAGTCTGTGTGGAGAAATCCCGGTGAACCCAGACGGAAAGCGGAGCCCCAGGAAGCGTGATCTGGAGAGACGTCAGCGGCTGACGTGTCTGCAAGGGACACAAAGGTTCCAGGAAGTGAACTTGGAGGGAAAGCAGAGAGGAAGACGAGTCAGAGTGGCCCCGGGGTCTGGCGATCGTGACACGAGGCAGGAGGAGAAGGATGCTGTTTGTGTGTGATGTACACGCAACCATGAACCTGTAAGAGGAAACAGCTTTAAAATGATGAATAATGAGAAACTGGTAAGAAGGCCAATTATCGAGTGAATGCTCAAAATGAGCCTCCGTCCATATGATAGAGCCGCCCCGTCATTGCGGGATAAAGGAATGTCTTTATGATAGCTACGGCAATGATAAAACACCCAAGGACACATTCAACGAATGAGAGCCCATAACACATTTACTGAAGGGCGTTTGAAACATCGGATCAAAGGGGAGAGTGTACATTCTTGGACAGCCATTCCGTTGTGTGCGACCGTGACAGAGGTCTAACCGTGAGGTGGCCTGGGGAAGGCGGACATGGGCGAGGGGACGGTGTGGTTCTGCTCCACGCAGGGCCCCCAGCACCCTCCCTGCCTTGCTGGGGGTGTTGGCCTGACACCCCGCTCCCCGTGGCCGGCTGTGGACAGCAGACACAGGAGCCGGGCAGCAGCTCCACTGGGAGATCCGACCTGGCCTCACCCTGCTCGTGTGGGGCACCCCGCATTGAGTCCCAGGCCAGGGCCGGCGCCTCAGGGCCCCGGCGGGTGTGACGCCCTGGATGAGGACTGTAAGGTAGGCAATCGGGCACACGGGTTACCACTGGAAGAGACCCATCTCTCTCCAAGGGGGGCTAATGCAATTCTAATTCCAACGCAAGCTGTCTCACACCTGGCACATTCCTTCTAGAGGTTATTGGGAAAGAAAACCATGAATAACTGAGGAAATGTTTTAAGAGCCAAAGAGCTAAGGTGTCCTTTACCAAACCTAAATGGTCACCAAACATTCCCAAAACTATGTCACTGGTAAAGTTTAGAAGGCAGTGGGACAAGTTTGAAAGTTAAGGCATGGATGTACATCAAATAACAAATAAATACATTATACATAGTAATGTGGTTCCATATATAAATATGGAGACACAGAGAGACACGGATGGAAAGCCAGAGATGAGTCAGGGGGAGAGACCGGAAGAAAGGAATGAGAACAGAGAAGGGAGTCTGTCCACTTCCCGACTTCGTCTCCCACGTGCCCAAACATCACTGGACTTAGGGCAAGAGAGACGTGCCCGTACATACTCATGAATCAGACACAGGGAATCTGTAAGTCACATACATGAAATATGTATATGAATTAAGGACAACATGAAAGTCATCTCAAATCAATGAAGAGAAACCAGTAATATAGGAAGATAATGATTTGAAAAACATATTAGATTCTAACCTAGGAACATAATCCAAAATGAACACTAAATTAAATAAGATGGACAAGTTAAAAATGCAGCCTTGACAACATGGCAGAGAGGATGCGTGCTTGCACAGGTACCTCCAGCCGCAGGAGGGCCTCGGACCCTCCAGAAGCAGCAGGCCAGGCCTGGGTGCCGAGTGTGGTGTCCACTCAGGGTCAGGATCCTAAGATCTTAAGGCTCATAAGGCAGCAACCCCACCGTTCAGATGCATCACAAGAAAATGGCCCCACTGGGACAGTAAGGGTGGCCGTGAAGGAGCTCACGGCAGAAACTGTGACTAATATGATGATCACACCCCAGCGGGCAGAGACCGGGCTGCCCGGCCCCGCAGCGGGGAGCTGCTGTCCCTGTGATGCATGTCGGGCTCAGCGGGGACAGAACAGGCAGTCGGGGAGGCCAGGGGAAGTCTGTGGCTCCTGGCCTTCAGGTAGACCAGCATGGCCGTGCTC
>NC_043705.1:145831218-145838308 GCF_006229205.1 Suricata suricatta
CCCTGACCCACAGCCCCTGGCCCACAGCCCCTGGCCCACAGGCCCTGACCCACAGCCCCTGGCCCACAGCCCCTGGCCCACAGCCCCTGACCCACAGCCCCTGGCCCACAGGCCCTGGCCCACAGCCCCTGACCCACAGCCCCTGGCCCACAGGCCCTGACCTGAGGCCTGTTATATCCTTGCTAAATTCCGTGGCTGCGGGGCACCCAGGCCCCCGAGAGTGGCCTTTCATAAAGCAGTCCCTGCCCATCCCGGGGTGGGGGGGGAGGCAAGACGCTGTTGGACCAATTGCTTTCACGCGCTCTCATTTAAAATGTAAATGTATGTAGCAGTCTTTTCTGGGGTAAAATGCATAGGCCACCACCTCTCCTCATCACTACCCACCTGAGGAGCCTTCGTAGGCTTTCTTTTACCTAATTACTCCCCACCCATGAAATTTTAATACCACATGTATGCTATCTGACTTTGTATTGTACGTGTGTCTATGCTGAATGCATGAAAGGATTACGACTTTTATTCCCCAGGAACCAGTCTGGTCCTCTTGGGATGATATTGGTCGTGTTGGACATGCATAATTTAGGTCCAAGTTTTCCATCTCTGAACTTGCAGAGACTAGAATTGCTAGCCAGCTTTCGGTAAAACCACTGCTGTGGATCAGGACCCACTGGGGAGGCCACACCTCCCTGTGCCTGGCTGGGGGTCAGCCCTGCTCTCCGGAAGACCCTCCCGTCTGTGTGCAGCGGGGGTGGGGGGGCTCCAGCTTCAACCATGCAGAGGGACTGGGGAACATCAGGGCAGGTTCCTGGGGCTCCAGTCACTGAGAACCTCGGGAGCCAGAAGGACGGCAGCCCCTGTGTCGTCAGTGCCAGTTTGGGGAAGGGCATAAAAAGTGACTTGGCAGCAATCCAGGGCTACTTCCGGCCAGAGGGGAGACGCCTTCCTCTACTTCCCGGAAGAGGAGGAGGGGCTGCAGGTCCCAGGCCAGGGTCCTGCTGCTGTCCAGCCTCCAAGACTGTGCTTCCCAAGGATGGGGAGGGCAGGGGAGAGGGTGCCAGGGCCCTGAACACTGGGCGTTCTCACTGGACCAGGGTCTCTTTCAAATAACTTGCTCTCAGGCACCTGGCTGGCTCAGTCGGTTGGGCGTCCAGCTTCGGCTCAGGTCATGATATTACAGTTGTGGGTTCAAGCCCCGCGTCAGGCTCTATGCTGACAGCTAGCTTAGAGCCTGGAGCCTGCTTCCAATTCTGTATCTTCCTCTCTCTCTGACCCTCCCCTGATCACACTGTCTCTATCTCTAAAAAATAAATAAAAACATAAAAAATTAAAAAAAATACAAAAAACAAATAATCCGCTCTCTTTCATTTCAGCTCCAGGAAAAAGAAAGGAAAAGAAAAAGTGCTTATGAAAAAATAGAGGGAGGAGGGGGAGGGGGAAGGGAGGAGGCAGGGGGAGGGGAGGGGGGAGGAAGAGGAAGGAATGGAGGGAGAGGAGGGAGGGAAAGGAGGGAGGGATGGAGGAGGGAGGGGAGGGGCACTCCAGGCAGAAGGCTTGTCCAGTCACTGGAAACAGAAGAAACAGCCCTAGTGGGTTTCACATATTTGACAAGTCCAGCGGAAAAGCCCTTCACGAGCACCCTCAGTGCTGTGTTTGGTAACTGAGGGCCTCTATCTCTGGAAGGAGAAGGGCGTGAAGATGCCGGTCCAGCCCTGTGCAGGTGAGGCGGCCTGCATGGCATCAGCGGGGACCTGGAGCCAAGCCTGGAGCAGGTGTGAGAGCCTCGGGGCTGCTTGAGCCCCTGGGAGGGTGTGGGGACCCCCGGTACTTTCTGCTCCCTGAACCCTGTTGTTTTTCAACTCCTGTCCCAAGTGATCTGGAACACGGACGTGAGAACATGCCCACTGCAGCCCCCGCTGCCCACGAGGTCCCCGTGACACGTCCTTCCTCCCCGCACTCGGTGTGCCCGAACTAGGTTTGCCGTGACGTCCCTCCCACTGCTGCCTCCGTGCGGCCCCCACCCCCATGTGGGCCTCTAGACTCTCCCCCGGGCGCCGCAGGGGCTTCTGGGGGCTTGCTGGGGCCCACTCCAGAGGGGGTGCAGCCAGGAGAATGAACGGCCCCCCCCCCCCCCCCCATTTCAGGGAAGAGAAGCCTCCACTTGTGTCGTGAGTTCTATGCGGCAGACATTCGTTGTGCACCTGCTGTCTGCAGTCAAGGTCAGGGGCTGTGGGATAGAAGTGAGGGACGGCACACGGGACTGGGCATCTGCTGGCTCGTGCCCACCTGCCCCGGTCCTAGCACCTGGCACGGGTCGGAACCTGGGGCTCAGGGAATCTGGAGGGCAGGAGGGGCGCCCGTCTGATGACAAGGGGCCCAGGGCTCCCAGAAGGTGGGCACCGGGACGGGAGGGAGGCAGGCGTGTGGAGGCAGGAGTGACTGGGCGGGGTCGCTGGGCTCGCGGACGCCAGGCTGAGGAGTGGACAGCGAGGGCCATCGTGGTCCTGAGAAGGGGTGAGGGGGCCAGGGGAGCCTCAGGGGGAGAATTGTCCCGTGTCTGGCATGAGGGACAGTGCAGAAGGGAGTAGTCAGGGGCACAGGCTTCTTCATGGGGCCGTCTGCCCTGTGCTGGGGCAGGGGCGGGGTGCGGGAGGGGTCAGGTGCAGAGGTGGGGCCCCTGCCCCGGGAGTCTGAAGTCACAGTGATGTGGGCAAGAGGGAGGGGAGAAGTCCCCAGAGAGTCTGCAGTGCCCCTCTGCCCCGCCCCTCCACGGCAGCCCTGGTGCAAGGTCCGCCCCTCTGCCCCGCCCCTCCATGTCAGCCCTGGTGCAAGGTCCGCCCCTCTGCCCCGCCCCTCCACGGCACCCCTGGTGGGCGGTGTCACAGCCTTGGACACACACGGCACTGCGAGAGAGGGGACTCCTCCACCCCCACCTGCCAGCGACTGCCAACCACTTACCGCCTTTTCATCTCGACAGTTTCAGGCCACAACAATAAAAATCAAACGGCAGCCCGGCTTTGCAAGCTTCCCGAAAGGATAAGATTAGATAACACACAAAACAGGCACTGAAGACCGTGTGTTTGTAGAAATACAGGTGGACGTGAGGGAGGTGCTTCCGCCCCAGACACAGGGAGGCTGGGGGTGAGGGACAGAGGCCGTCTTCCAGACAGATTTCCCAGGCCATCGGCATCCAGGCGGCAGCTGCGGGGCGTGTGCGGGTCCCTGGCTGGCCGATCGCATGGAGGCTGGAGCAGGAGCTCAGTGCCGCACCAAGTCCCGGGTCCTCGTGCCCCCCCCCCCCGGGGCTGCCTGTCACCAGCCGCCTGGCCCTGGGGACAGGACGACAGGGCAGCAGGGAGAGGAGCCTCCTCACCGGAGGTAAATGGGTGTGAATCTTCCCACAGGACTTTATGTTTTGATTTATTTTAAACTTAAAAACCCGAAAGATTTATAATTGACTAATAGCTACAAATTCACGAAACTAGGATGGATCAAAATTAGACCAAATGTGTGGTCATCTGTGAAGGATGATTATTTTCTTCTTTTCTTCTTATAATCATCAATTTCAGGAAGCAGATTGCCCAGAATAATTATTTCCAAGTTAAAATTGTTTTTTGTAATTCATCAATCTCACAATTGTGTGTAATAATCACGTCTATTTATTTTTTCCTAAGTAATCATGGTATTTTCATCAAAATTCATTAGAAGCTGCTTCTAGAAGGACATGCTTTTAAAATATTCAAATTTATAGTTAATGTTTTATTAACCATATTTAGCCTATAATTATTTTTCTAATGAAAATTATCCTGAATGCACCATCTGATGTTATGAGGCTAGTAGTTCAAACAGAATCCAGAGAAACATTTATGCACGGAGACCTGTGTATTAGTCATTTAGAAGGAAGGATTTATGCGCTCTATAATTAATTGTTGCCTGCGTTAGACAGTCCATTCTTACTTGGATGCATTATTTACACGGGCGGAGGCTTAGGGGTTCACCCTTTGAGAGGTTAGGAAAATACCAGCGCACACATCTTCTGAGTATGGACGCTGGTGTTGCAGTGAACGTGGTGTGAGTGTGCATGTGTGTAGTTGGCGTGTAGGGTGCACGTATGTCCACCCTCTGTGTGCACAGTGTAGAGTCCCTGTGTGTCTGAGGTCGTCTGCGCACTGCAGGGTGCTACAGCGAAGACGGTGTGGGCATGGGGTGCATGTGGGTGGTGTGTGCAATCTGCATGCTCTACAGAATTCTGTGTGCCTTAGGATTACAGAGTGCTACAGTGTCACCACGGGGATTGACACTCATTCTGTGTGTGCGTGCGTGTGTGCGTGTATGCGTGTGTGTGCATGTGTGCATGTGCATGTACACACTATTGTGTTAATCTAATATTCACTCAGCTGATGTCTTTCAAGGATCAACAAAATGCGTAGGTGATGGACACGCAGAAACTCTGTCTCTCGTTGAAAATCATAACCAAGTGGACGTCGGCACCGCCTGCGGCAGGTCGGGTCTGAGACACTTGTCCCGAGAAGACCGAGGCGGGAGCCTGCGGATTTGATTTCCGAGACCGAGTATGACCAGCACTTAGGTTTTTAACTGGAGCACGGCGAACACACATTGTATCAGTTCCAGGGGCTCAGTACGGCGACCCCACACCCCTGGACGTCAGCCATAACTGTAGTCCCCATCTGTCCCCAGACACGGCATCACCCTCTGACCGTCTGTGTTCCCTCCGGTTCACTTCTCATCCCAGTGACATATACTTTGTAGCTAGAAGTTTCTGTCTCCTACGAGGTAAGAACAGTGTGTGTTTGACGCGTGTGTGTCTGTAGGTGTTTATTCTGTCTTCTTCCAGGGCAGCTCAGAGGGCCCCCACTGGGGTAGAAGCGAGGTGTCCTCACGGTGCAGTTCACTAAGCCTGTGTCCAGCTGAAGATGGGGAGCAGGACTCACAGGGAGCGCCCTGCCCTCCCCACGCCCACCGCCAGCCCCCACGTGGGGGACCCCGAGGGGCTTCGCCTTGACTGCAAGATGCGGACGGCGGGTGGTCAGGAGCCCGCTACTAGCCTCTCAGGCCGGCGGAGATGGTTCATGGGCGTCGTGTCCGAGAGAAGCAGTCGCCGTGCTTGCGCTGACACATAACCTGTTCAGAGAGAAGTTCCAGGTGTGAAGACCGCATGATTCTGCGGCAGAAATTACCCACGGCCCAAACGTCCTGCGTAACAGGCTGACTTACAGAGTCCAGGCGCTGTACTAGTAGAGCTTTATCAACGTCAAGTGAGGCACACGATATTAACCCTTCAAAATTCTCAGAGACGTTTGTGAAAAATAACTAGGAAGCACAGAGACAGTAAACATAACTTCCTAACTAAATGTTGGAAGTGTGACAATGACACAAAGGTGCCTTCCGTCCTCCGAGAAGCCCCTCCCTGCCCGGCCACCACCAGCCACCTGCAGAGCAGCCAGCCAAGTCTCAGTCAAGGGCCCCTTCGGGGGTCAGACCGCCCCCCACACTGTGAACCTGTCCCTGGAAGCCGGGTGCCTGACGGCCAGTGCGCCTCACCGTCACCCTCGGACCGCAATCCGGCTGCCCAGCTGGCTCTAACGGCTGCTGGATGCCAGCAAAGCCCCTCAAGACAGACACAAGATGGCCCAGAGGCAGGGTGTCCCCGCGGGGGGCTCGCTCTCCCCGCCCCACCCATGTGCGAAGTCTGTCACCTCAGAAGCCAAATTTAACCTTCCCCGGGTTGGGAGCCATCCAGATATTTCTCCGGCCAGATTTTGCTGGCCAATTTCATGTCACTCCTCTTTCAAAATACATTTAAACTAAAACATCTTTATGTAGGGTTTCCACATCACCTAGTATAATCCAGTCTCCTATTTTTCCAAGGAGAGAAAAATTCCAAAAAATCTCTCCAGAAAGTATGCTTTCACAGAACACGCTTGACCACAGCAGAAGGGTTTTTGGAGTTTGACTGAAGATCACAAGACATAAGATGAGGAGGTCAGAAGCCCAAAACCAGATGGAGACTTACTCTGAGCCGGTCCCAGGCTGAGGCTCAGCCCTTGGGAGCGACCGTCCAGGAGAGTGAGTCCCGGAGCAGGGACACTGGCCCCACCTGTGGGCTTCGCACGGACCTTCTGCCCCAGTGCCCTGAAGCCGCCTCGCACTCACAGCCATGCCCTGGACCTGGGAGCCCCCGTCTCCCTCCCGCTGGGGGTCCGCTGCCTGTTCCCGCTGAGGACGTGTCGGCCCCCAGCTCCTGGTGTCTGCTCTTTCTAGAGCTCTTCGTGGTTGTAAGGAGGAAGCAAGGCATTCGTCCACGGGGATGAATTTCAGCCCAAAGGGCGGTGGGAGAGCTCTCAGGGGCCCGGGGTCCCTGCCAATCACCCCGTGCTTTGCTTATTATTACTATTGTTTTAAATCGTTGTCACCTCTGTTGGCTGAGTTGGGCACTCTGGCCGTGGCATCAAATGCGCATCGAAGGGACCCATGGGCTTTGGCCTGCAGACGGGGACAGGGATGAGCTGGCCATGGGGACGGGCCACATGACAGGGGACATGCTCTGGGGACGGGGCGCACGACGGGGGAGAAGCTTTGTTGCACGGAGGTCGTGAAACGTCATGCGTCTTTACAACGTGGCTACGGAGCAACAGCCAACACCGAGGTCCTCGCATCACCAAGTACGAGCACAGAGTCCCGGCACTCACGGGGCCCGTGTGAGGTGTCCGCGGCTTGGGGGGCTCAGAGGGAGGGTCAGGTGTGCAGAGTAAAGTGTGTCCGGCTGGCTCTCTCGCTCTGGGAACCCGGCCTCACCCCGTGCACAGGATGAAGGAGGGCATCAGGGGACGTCCCAGATCAGGGTCCCTCTCACCCAGACCCGGGCAGACAGAACGCTGTCCGGCCGAGCTTTGGGGACCAGACGCCCCTGATGCAGGCGGGTGAGGAGCCGCGTCCGGGCCATGGAGGTGACACGAAGACTCTTCTATGTCCGGAGGCGGCAGTGCCTCCTAAGGGCCCTGGTGCTGGGTCTGCAGAGACGAGCCCGAGGGGTCAGATGGCGAGAAGGGGGCGGGCTGTGCGCAGGTGACGGGAC
>NC_043705.1:145838408-145839690 GCF_006229205.1 Suricata suricatta
CCCTGCACGATCCACACCCGAGCACACGTACAGTGCACACGGACAGTCCTGTGTTGTGGTGCTGTTACTTTGGTCCATGCCGGGGCTGCAGAGAATGCTTACCGGAGGGAATGGGAGAGGATGCCAATGTCCACAAATCCGTGGGACACGGGATGTTGTCATCCCCCTGGGAGTGTGACTGCCCTGGACAGGGTGGCCTCTGATGCAGAGGAAGAGGGGAGGTGATACAGGCTGGCAGCCGGCACCCCCAGCACTGGGCTCCCCTGCAGAAGAGGAGACCGCAGCCCTGTGGCCCAGGAAGCCTGGTGGGGGAGGGCCCAGGGCCTGACACGGAGGACAGGGCCAGCGTGGGATGCCAGGCAGGACAAGGGCAGGAGGCAAGAGCTGCTCAGTGGGACCTGAGACTCTAAGAGAAGAGGCAGGGACGCCACTGGCCCACATGCCTGGGCCCCTTAAAGACCCACTGTCAGGAGCCCTGGGCCGAAGCCCCAGTGTGGACGTGGACCGGCGCCGGTGCCACTGTAGCCGTGCCCTGGGTGGTGGGCGTTGGCACAGGGGCCTGCAGAGGAGACAGAGGTGTGCGAGGGACCCCGGGTGGCCTCCTGGGTCATCTAGAAGCAATGGTGGCAGGGACACTTCCAGAGGGCCTGGGACTCCCTCGTAGGTCAGACATGGCTTGGGGCCATCCCTGGGGGGCCGTGTGTCCTCATATTGTGGGTTCTGGCTGATGGAGTCCCACAGCCTTTGTTCCAACCCGTGGTGATACTTGACAGATAGATGCTGTCTTCGGGGATTTCCGTCCCTCCCAGGAAGCTGTTTCCTGCCAGGTGTTTGCAGGGTCTTCATAGTCCCCACGTAGGTCACGGCCAGGACGTTCCTTCGGCAGACATACGGGCGGCCACACAGGTAAACACACGGGCAGCCGCATCAATAATTAAGCTGCCTTAGGTGAGACACGCTCTCCAGGTTCACGATCCTCACTGAATGCTCGTGTGGACTGAATGCTCGTGTCCCCCCACCAAATTCCCACGCTGAAGCTTTAACCCCGTGATGCTGTTAGAAGGCGTGGCCTTTGGGGGGTGAGGGGCCGTGATGGTGGAGCTGGCGGGACGGCTTAGTGCCCTTGGAGGAAGACATGGGGCAGCGGTGATGAGCCTGTAAGAAGGCGGCAGCCTCCGGGTGGGGGGCGGCCTCACCAGGAACCAGACCTTCCAGCACCTTCGTCTGGCATTTAGCTGCCCTCAGACCCATGAGGAATCGAGGTCTCTTGTTTAGGCCCCTC